>NW_009924177.1:3107-40160 GCF_000696875.1 Nestor notabilis | reverse complement strand
GTTGGTTTGAACTGAGTTTATCCACTTTTTTCTAAACTCACTTAGACCATGATTGATATTCCAGTATCCTAACCAGTAGCACTTCTTTGCATAATGCAGCAGCTGTCCCTTGTAGCCCCTGTACTAGTGCTGTGTGTTGAAACAGCTGGTCTTGTACCCTGTAAACCCACTGCTAAGCACTGAACAGTTGTGCAGACTAAAGCAGCCCTAACAACCATCTATATCCTTGAGGAGCTCTTGTCTGTTTAGACTGATGGTAGTTGTTGGAGCAATCTAGCAGTAGAGAAAATGAATGAGAGAAAATGAAAAAAATGAAGAGGTTTCTGCAGAGGACAGAAGTGGAAAAGGATGTGTAAGGAAAGAAAATAATGAGAAAATGAACAGTGGGGAAAGTGACTAAAAGACCAGGAACCAATTCAGAATCATCTGCGCCTGTCTTCCCATGGTGGAGTAGAAAGATACGTATCTGTGAGTATAGGTGTATATGTATACATCCTGATGTAGGTAGTAATAATTATCTATATTGAAAAGAAAAGGCAAATATGAAAAGCAGAATTAGAAAGGAAAATGTACTGGATGCATCAAAGATGGTTCTTTTAGGATAAAAATAGTGCACATTAAAATTACTAAATAAAAAATCGAACTGTAGGACTCTACTTACAAAGAATGAGTTAAAGAAGCAGACAGTACAAAACACTGAAAAGGACAGAATGCAGATGCACGAAAAAATATAGGTTACACGGGCCATTAAAATTGTACTATAAAAAGTTTTCACAGATGTTTGGATTTTGGATGGAATTAAACTGCACTAAATTGCTTTGGGTTTAATGAGGAAAATAAAAGCAGATTTTTTTTTTAAATATTAATATAGATTCATGTTGGTCTTTGTAATCATCTTTCTAATCTAGCTTTTCCCCATTTGCCCAGTGATGAAATGAAGGTGCTTCTCACCTCTTTCTTTCTCAGTGCATAAAAGGTGGAGTTAATTTAGTGCAGGAAATCCAACTAGATGGCAGCTAGTCAGAAAGTTAAGGAATTAGATATCAAGTAAGTCAAACTTTTTTAGAAAATACCCTGTTTTCTTGTACTAGGCTTGGGTTTTTAGGTGCCGCATCTTTTTTGAGATGGTATTGAACTCACAACAACATTATGCATTTGACAACCATCCATAGGACTGTATTGAGAGGGCCAGTACTTCATGCCAGGTGTTCAGCAGCTGATGTACCAGTGAGGGAGCATTTCTCAGAGACTTTTCAGTAAAGTAAATTCATGAAGCCTTAACCTGCCACCAGTTCTGCATGTAATGAAAATGCTAACCATCCTCCTAGGTGAGTATATTCTCCTCTCCTATGGAAGTGAAAGGTCTTAGAGAAAATAGCAAGCACAGTAAGCATCTTCTAGAGACAGATATCGTGTATAGGTAAAATATGAAGTACATAAACCTGTATATATAGAATTCATAGTCAATTCATTTTACATAGCTTAAGTAACTAAATTGAGAGCCAGGCTAGAAAGGAAGATATTGGAAGCTAATTCTGTTCATCTGTAATAGCTCTGAGCAAGCTGCATTTGGAATTCTGCCCCAATCCCTGATGTCAGCAATAAAATCAGTATTATGCCTTCAGGTTGTTTTTCTTTTCTTGGTGTGCTATTTAACCATGGAAGAATTTTACATAATATTATCAGTTTCCTGTAATTTGATAATTTTACATTACTAGGCCCCACTGAAATACTGTTTTCCTTGAAAATGAATACTTAATTGAGAGCTCTGTTGTCCTTGGAGCTCCCTGCTTATGGATAGATCTGGAGGACACTTGATTCTCTAAAGCCTTCTGATTACTTTTTGCTCCCACAATCCCTTTTGACAATGTCTTTGCAAGGCTTTTGACCTCACTTTTTGAGTCTGTCACCAAGCCACCACTTCTGAGAGTTTTGTTGCTGAATCAGAGTTTGAGAGAGGATTAGCTTTGTGGAAAGAAGTGGTAAATGCTCCATCCATGGCAGTGTTCAAGGCCAGGTTGGACAGAGCCTTGGGTGACATGGTCTAGGGTGAGGTGTCGCTGCCAATGGCAGGGAGGTTGGAACGAGATGAACTTAAAGTCATTTCCAACCCTAACTATTCTATGATTCTAAATTCTTTTTGTTTGAATAGCTGAGAAGGAGCTGGTAGGGATCTGTTGTTATTAAGTGTGGTTTGAGTCCTTCTGCTTCCTATCGTAGCTTCCAAAATCAGTGAGAAATCTCTCCCCCTCAGGCTAAGAAGAGTTTTCCCCCAAAGGTCAGGTTCTGTGGGAGCGAAACTTCAAATAGATTGGGAAAGAGCTGCTGAAAGACTTCTTTGTATACAATTACTCTGCTGAATTTTTGCTTCCTTAGATAGGATCTAAAACCACATGTACAGAGGGTTAATACATGAGTATATATCTGCAGCTGTAGTGTGTATGTAGTATTTCGTTTTATGACTTTTTCAAGCTAAATTACTTAACCGTAACTGCCATAAAATGTGCAAAAGCTGCAGTTCAGTTTTCATTCCAGCAATTCAATCTGAGGGTTTCTGTTCACATGAAAAGGAAGTAGTCACCCATCTGCTAATCTGTCTCACAGCCTAAATTGTGATCTGAAAGTATTTAGTGCCTGAAAAAATGATCTCTGCAATCTCTTCAGACTTACTTCTTTTGACTGGATCAGTCCACAGTGTGAGAGGGGAGACTGTGACCATATTTCTACTCTTAAGTCATGTGAGAGTGTTAAAAATGATGTGGAGGAAGAATAAAGTAACTTTAGGAATAAATCCACTTCTGTTCTTTAGTTAATAAGACTTCTAACGCATCATGGACAATCTTTTTTGAAAAGCCATGGTGTTGTCTCATAGAGTTCTTCTTTTCCTGATGCTCCTTCATACTTCGTAATATTTTAATTCTTTTCTGTAAAAGCAAGTGCAAAAATCTTCTGGTTTTTAAGTACTGCTCTTCAGGAATGTTTTCCTTGCACCATGTCTGATTGCCGTGAAAAGGTGGTACATTCGTACTGCTAGGTACCCCTTTGATTGTGGGAGTCAAAGACATCCCTAGAGACCTTTTATGTCTTTATGCATGAAACGACAAGACATATTACTTCTTCCTGTATCTCTGCTTTAGTTTTAATTGAGTGGAGTACTTGGCGAGGGGAAAGGAGAAAATTGCTGGGTGACATGTATAGAAGCCTACTTGAAGCAAGTAACTTAGTTTAGACATATTACTGTGGTGTGTGGTATAGTGGGGCATTACTTTTGCTGGCTTCTAAAATTCTGAAGATGACTTAGGTCCAATAATCTCTGCGATGTAAACAGTGTTGGGTGATCAGTGTTGAGAAACATCAAGCATATTCTGTAACCTCTCTTCTGAGCATTCGATACCCGTATGTATTGCCTTGGATGAAACAACAGGTATCAGCTAAAAATTTCCCCTTATGCTGACTTACTACAGGACCTCTGGGGGGGGGGCCTTATCACTGTTCACTGCAGCAGATGGAAGTGGCTTTACAGCCTGAGATCAGGAGATAATCCTGTAATTTTAAATCCCCAAACATACTGTAGCAACATGTCCAAGTGTGAAGAGATTCTAGTTTACAGGGTTTTGTTATAAATAGCTACAAATGACAACAACCTTAAGAAAAGAGTGGTGCTAGCAGGAATTGTGTGGGGTGGGAAGGTCTGGAAATGGAAACACAGTGATTTTTTGGAACATGCTTTTGATTAAGAATCCTCAGCTACCTCAATAAAGTTATTTGAATGTCTTGGTACTAGGTTATACTTACAGTTCAGAGAAGCTCATGCCATAATACCCTTTGTTTTAGAAGACCAGGGTTGTTTGTGTTTTAACATGCTGCCTGTATGCTAGGAGCTGGAGTTTCCGCTCTCTTAAGAATTCATGACTGAATTATCCACTCACATCCGTGACGTTGTCAAAAGCTGTCTGATAACCATTGACTCCATTTTCATGGCCAGGCATGCCAAATGGTGGAGCTGGAATCAGACCCTGAACCCAGATCACTCTAATTTTCCCTGCCCGTGACTGCAGTGTAATGCAGTATTGTCCCAAAACAGCAATTCATGATCTGTTGCTCATTGAAAGGGAAAACTAGTCAAGAGCTGATGACCACAGTGAGCCCCAGTGAAGCTGTCCACAAACAGCAAGGCAAGTGGAATTCAGTCCTCAGAGCCCTCAAGCTTCTCTGTTTGTATTTTGTTAGTGTGGTGGTTGAGGATTTCATGCCTGCTCCCCAGGCAGTGCTTTCTCTGTGTGAAAGACAGCCACTGCACATACTTATTCATGTGAGGACAGTTTTATAGAATATCTGGCTGTGGGCTAGAACACCAGCTGTTGGGCTCCACTGAGGTGTGCAGCACTCATCTGGACTTAGTTTGATTACTTTTGCATGACTTTAGCTTTGTTAACTCTTCAGCAGCCCTGCCTTGCTGCCTAATCAGCACTCATTCCTTTTCTAGTGTTCAGTCCTTGCTATATACTTTCTGGCAGATGATTTTTATTTTCTTGCTCAGACTGTCTGTAGATCTGGCTGCTGTCTTCAAGAACCCTGCAAAATACATGCATTGAGCCTCGTTTATGATAAGAAAATGCCTTTTAATTTCTGTTGCTATAACTGATGGAAGGCGGAAACTGATTACGTGGCAGAGATGATTGTATGCAATGTATTTAGGTTTCTTTAGTACCCCTGCAGTGATGGATGAACAGAAATACTCTTGTCTACAAGCAGGGTTTTGAATGAGGCAATACCTTGCTTCTAATGGACTGTTGTGTTTATGTGACATGACATATATACAGATATGGACCCTTTAACCTAGGAAACAGAGGCACTTTCTTTGCAGTGTTGGAATTAAAGATGATCAGCATGTTCCTACAGATGGTGGTTCTCATTGCTGGGCTATAGGTGACTTTTGAGAGCAAGCTATTCCTTGCAAGAACCTAAGGTCTGAAGTAAGTTCAAGAACCACCAAAGTAAGACCCCATTACCTGAAAGCATTTGACAGTCTCGCATTTTTCAATGCTGAGCACAGAGATGCTGTTGTATTTCAGTAGTTATTTGCATCTGTTGAATAATAGAGACCTACTGCAAAGGAGTCAATACTACTCTGAAGCCGTAGTCTGTTCCTGCCCCTTGCAGCATGTTACCTGTTGAGGGTCACGGTGGTATTTTGGCTGTGCAAGTGTGCTCTAATTAAATAATAGTAGGATCTTGCTACGCTTTCCCATCAGACTGCTGAATCCTGCTGAATATATTGCTTAGCTGTGAAGGAGTAAATTTTATGTTCTCTGAATTTCTGAATTTTCTCTGCTTCAGTGATTATTGTGTCCTATCTTACATGTTCGGTATGTGCATGACACCTACTTCATAAATGTATTTGGAGAAGAACTCTTACTGTAGAGCACAAAAGCACCCTGACAACTGTGCTTTGACTTTCATCTTAGAGATGAGAAGCTGGGGGGAGTGAGAGATGGTACCCATGGGGCCAGGTACAGGCAGTAACTTGTTGGGTTTTGACCAATTGTTGTATGACGGAGAATGCCATTGAAAAAGAAGAGTAGCTTTGTCTAGGATATTGGATGCTCCCTTTATTAGGCTTGGATAATGAAACTAAGTTTAGGAACACAAGAAAAACTCCTGGGAGCTTATTTGCTTTGATTGCTAAACCTTTTGAAGTATGCTTATTGCTGTAAGGAAGGAAATCTGGAAAAGGTCAAGTATGAATTAGGTGAGAAATACAAAATGGAATTGCTTGAGATGGTCATTAAATAAGACAAAAATGAGATTCGTGAGTAAATGGAACAGTATCACTGTAAAGGTGAAACGCCTCAGCATAAATCAGTGAAGACAGTGAAACTGGAAGAAGTCTATTCAGGATGCATTGATTTTGTAGATGTCCAATTCCAGTCCACTGAAATTGATATTTTGCAAGAGCCTCATATCCCAGTGTACATGCCTGTTTGTGAAGACCTTGCAAAGACTAAAGGTCAGTCTGTCTGTCTACTGTACATACGTATTTCTAGTACAACTATTACCATCACATCTAGGCAGTAGGAAAAATGATCAGTATGATCATCTCTGGTGTTGGAGAATATCTAAAGCCCTGCTACATTGGACTGTTGAGTGCCTGATATACACAAAGCTGGCCTCAGCTCCTGGAAGCTCAGGATCTGGTGTTCTGGGAGCACAGGATCTGGTGTTTTGGGCAAGGAGACAGCAATGGGTGAATATCAGATGAGCAGGAAACAAAGGTATGGCAGTGGCATCTTCTTGCAGTTGGCAGAGCAGTGTAGCCACAAGTGGCTGGAGACTAGGTCTCCAAAGAGTCAAGATGTTTGAAAAGGGACCTCTTCATTCTTCTTGTAGTGGCATTGGGGAGTGTCAGTGAAATGCTGTGGGATCTTTGATGCTCTGCTGCTTTGCTGCCCACTTTGAATGTGGGAAGACTTAGAGTCCTGCTGATCCTGGGTGGTTATTCACACTCTGAATTAATCCAAACAGAAAACTGCAGGTGTATTCTTGGACTTTCATCTTATTTGTATCCTTTTTTAAAATAAACTAAAAGGCCACTAATGTGAAGCAGATAATTGTTCTGAAGGGGGCTCTGGAAACAATTGCAGAGGTAAAAATAGAGCAGATGAATACAAACCAAATAATTGCTCATCGAATCACTCAGTTATTTTTAATATTTACCTTTTAAAATGTAGTTTTGTGTGAATAATATTAGTGCCAATATTAATGTCTGATGAGATAAACAAAACTAAAAATATAATAGAAAAATGTTACCCTTTGCAATAGTTTTCAGTGGGGAGTGTCAGAAAGCTGATGGAAATCTGCAAGGACTGATTGCATCCCTGAATTTGAGACTGGTGTCACTGCTCTGCTCAGTCTGTCATTGTTCATAGAACCATAGAATGGTCTGGGTTGGAAGACACCTTAAAGCCCATCCAGTTCCAAGCCCCTGCCATGGGCAGGGACACCTTCCAATAGAGCAGGTTGTTCCAAGCACCTGTGTCCAACCTGACCTTGAACACTGCCAGGGATGGGGCAGCCACAGCTTCTCTGGGCAACCTGTGCCAGTGTCTCAGCACTCTCAAAGGTCTCATCTAAATCTTCCTCTGTCAGGTTAAAACCATTCCCCCTTGTCCTGTCCCTACAGGCCCTTGTCAAAAGCCCCTCTCCAGGTTTCTTCTGGGCCCTTTTAGGCCCTGGAAGCTGCTCTAAGGTCTCCCCTTGAGGAGCCTTCTCTTCTCCAGGCTGAACCAGCCCAGCTCTCTCAGCCTGTCTCCACAGCAGAGCTGCTCCAGCCCTCAGAGCATCTCCAGGGCCTCCTCTGGGCTCGCTCCAACAGCTTCTCGTCCATCTTGTGTTGGGGCTCCAGAGCTGAATGCAGTTGTTGCTTTGCTACCTTTTGTTTTTTTAATATGTCTCTACCCAGTGGCAGCCGAATGTCCTGCAGAGAACATCTTTAGTTTGTGTCTGCGTGAATGCGCATAGCTGGTTTCAGTATTTAATTGTCTGATATCTTCAACAGAAGCCACAGTAACTATCTTTAAAGTATGTCTTTTTTCCCCTTCTAATTTCAAATAAAAAATTCTGGATGTGTTAACTGTTCCCTTTCTTGTTATTTGCAAGTGCTTGAAAATGTCAGCAGCCTTAGGAAGTTATTTACAACAGGAGACAGAGATCATCCTTTTTTCTTTTTCCTTCATTTTTGTTTTGGTTTGTTTTTACACAGGAGATTTATGTTTATACACAGTCTGGAGAGGAAAGAAAATGCTATTAGCTCCATGGTCAGAGCAAAATGCAAATGCTGTGTCTCAGTGTAGCTCTCTCATGAAAGCCCAGGGCTTAGCTACCTGGGTAACCATTGGCAGGGTAGCTAAATACAGACTATCCCTGTTTGGGATTCGGATGCTGGTTCTGGTGACAAGCCCACCACTCATAGCTGATAACACACTAGCTCAGATGTGCTTGGACGTGCTGCTGTCACACCAAATCACAGCGTGGAGCTGCTCTGAGGAGACAGCACCTCATCTTTAGTGCCTGCAAGAGATTGAGCAAAAGCATCAAGACCATCTCGAGGTCTTGGGCTCTGGGTGATTGATTGCTGGGTGTCTGACAGCTCCAGGACCCCACAAGGCACTGCATGCCCTCAAGCTGTCAAACTGCTGGTGGCCATGCTTTCCCCTGCCAAGTCATAGGAGGAGATGTTACAACTCTGCCTGATGGTTGTGACAGGGACATCCACTGTTCTACAGGGATTGGGAGTTGCATATGGTCCCTGATGCCATTCTGGGAGCCTTAAGCCTGGATACCTTTGCCTGTGTCATTTATGAAGTAGGATTGTGAAAGAAACATCTGAGGGGGGTGTTTTTTTCAGTGACAAAAACCTGAGATCTCAGTAGGAATATTTTATTCTGTGAAACAGCAGCTCCTGTAATTCAGCATTGCTCCTTTGAAGAGACTGAGGAGATGGTGGTTTATATCGGCAGCTGTATCTTAAGTCTTCAAATGAGGATATTATGTGTAAACACCAGGAGTTGTTCTCCTCAAATGGTGTGGGAAGTACACGTTTTGACCCCATTGACCTGCAATCTGTTAGCAGTTTTCAGCAATTACACACTTCATATAAATGATAAATGACTAATACTACAGAATGCATTCACTTTACCCTCTTTCACCTCTTAGTAGTTATTTGCTTACAGTAAAACTGTATCCTGATTTTGGGGAAAATGAATACAAACTTTAAAGAAAAAAAAACAAAGATCACAGAAATGGCCTGGTAGAGTTGCCTGTGCATTGTGCTTATCTACAGCAACAGCCTAATAAACACACCACGGTGACTCCAGCTTCCATTCATTATTTCAGACTGAAAGGAGAGAATATCCCACCTAGTCCAGACATCTCATTGGGGTAATTAATTTTCCTGCAAACCCCTCTCACCAGAATTGTGGTTTGTGTGGAAAGAGATGCCTTTGCATTTTCCATTCTTCAGGCTCATTTCTGCTTTGCATTTAGGCTGCTCTTCTTTTTTTCTTGCCTTAAATGTTTGCCTCAGTAACATGGCCAAAATCCTGCCTGTCACTTGGGAGTTCCACATGGCTTCAGGCAAAGCACTGCCTACTCAGCCTTCCCACCGTGGCCTTCTCCGTGTCTCTGGTGGGGCATTAATGCTTATCAGCTTCAACTCTGGTTATTGCTTCTGGCTCTTGTGGTTGTCCAAATAGCCAGGTTGGACAAAGGGGCTTGGAGCAACCTGCTCTAGTGGAAGGTGTCCCTGCTGGTGGCAGGGGGTTGGAACTGGATGAGCTTTAGGGTCCCTTCCAACCCAAACCAGTCTGGGATTCTATGAAAGTTTCTTACGCTTCCCCTTCGTGAAGTGTCATGGCCACACAAGAACCTTCTCTGGTTCTCCCATTCTAGGCTTTCCAGAATGGCTGCTCATGTAGACCTTTTCTCTTTCACTGTTGGTGGTAGCATTATGAGATGAAGCAGCAGGTTCATTGCAGTAAGCTCCAAATGCTCTTTTATGTTATGTTGTTTGCAGTGCTGTAGTTTGCTGCTTTACTGCCAGTTTCATCACCTTCTATAAAGCTTAATTTAATTCTTCCTTAATTACCTCTTTGGATTAGCATATAAATCTCAGGCGGAAGCTGTAAGCAGCATACATAAGGCTGTGGATGTAACAGTAAATGTCTTCTCTCTATTTTCGCATCCCTGTCTCTGGTTACACTGGAGCAAACCTTTGATGCTGTCGTAAAGATGTTCAGGAATGGGAGGAGGGCTTCATGCTTGTAAAACTTTTTTAGACAATCTTCAGTAGGGAACAGCATGGTGGGAGTTGCACGTGTTTACTCCAAGTTCTCCAACCACTTTCTACCAGGATGTGTATTTACTTTGCCTTACTTTGATGTTTTGTCAAATTATACGAAGAGAAGAAATCGCTGACCTACTTATCATAGAATCCCAGACTGGTTTGTGTTGGAAGGGACCTGAAAGCTCACCCAGTTCCAACCCCCTGCCATGGGCAGGGACATCTTCCACTAGAGCAGGTTGCTCCAAGCCCCTGTGTCCAACGTGGCCTTGAACACTGCCAGGGATGGGGCAGCCCCAGCTTCTCTGGGCACCCTGTGCCAGCACCTCAGCACCCTCCCAGGGAAGAACTTCTTCCTGATGTCTCATCTAAATCTCCCCCGTGGCACGTTAAAGCCATTCCCCCTTGTCCTGTCCCTACAGGCCCTTGTCAAAAGCCCCTCTCCAGCTTTCTTGTAGGCCCCCTATTATATATGAGGTATTATCTGAATACTGTCAGGACTATGAAGAAATCTCTTTAAATAAACCTCATATCTTACTTTGGGGTGTGAGCTGAAGCAGAAATGGTTTTCACTTGAGTTTTTAAGTTAGGTTCTGTGTTACAAGCAGTTGCACTGAGCTTTGCCTCTTTGCCCACCTTTCCAGGTCCTGAAAAGCCCTGGGATTTATGGAGGTTATGGCTTGCAAGGTGCTCTTTTCACCTCCCCCTATGCCAAATGGGTGTGGGATGCTCTCACATTCATTTTAGATTTTCCATGTGAATCTTTAATATTTTAGTGTATGTTAATTTAAATGTCTTTCCTTTCCAAAATGATTCAGTTCTACTTTTCAAATAGATGCCTATTTGAAAAATGTATGTTATATGTAGAATTAAACACAGAGGAATATTGATCATAATTGGAGTTGGCATCAGCAGATACTATGTAGACCCTTGTTTACCCCTAGATTATTTTCTTCTCTGTGTTAACGCTTGTGATGCTATTATGTGGTTTTGCTTCTTTCCCCCTTGCCTTCCTGTCCATGTTGTACTCTATATTTTGCCTTACTCAGTTTCGTCTCCATTTTCCTTCTGCCTCCTACCTCTTTTAGGCAGAATAGAAAACTATTAATATTAACCTGTTGACTGAAGCTTTTAAAGCACAATGTTCATAGGAATCAGAAATGACCAATATCAGTTTCCTAGCTGTTACATAATCTGTATCTGCAAAAACCAAGTACACTTGACTTTCCTATGAGATTTCTAAATCACTTTCTTTGAAAGTATCTGTGAAATTCTGTTTGTTACAGAACTGTGTAAAAAGCTTGTATGGAGATTATGAAGCTGCTCCTTGGTCTTCTGGAGGGGTTAGACCCAAATAGGTTCTGCAAGTTTGAATGGAATAGGGCCATACCCCCCGCCTCCCCTTCTCTTTCCCCTCCTCTTTTTTTCTGCATATCAGTCTTTCTTGGTTGGTGACTATAGAGAGGAAGAGCTCCCTGCTGGCTTGTGCAGCTCAATACTTAATTCTGCTGGGGGCTGTGCCTGCAAGGCCAGTCCTGGCATAAATGATGAGATTTCAGTAACAGAACATTGGAGTCTTGAAGTAAAATGTGAGGATTGAAGTGGATATTAAAATACCCTTATATATATTGATAACTCCTTAAATGACTTGGAGAAGGAAATTTGAAATCAGATTTACCCTTTCTGCTTGTAATCTGGCTCATGTTTGACATCTGTCTACCTTTCTCTCTCTATAACTGCCTGAAAGGCAGATGGAGCCAGGAAGTGGCTGGTCTCCTCCCAGCGAACAAAGGATAGGACAAGAGGAAAGAGTCTCAAGCTGCACCAGGGGAGATTTAGACTGGATATTGGGAAAAATTTCTTCCCCAAAGGGCAGTCAGGCATTGGAACAGGCTGCCCAGGGCAGTGGTGGAGTCACCGTCCCTGGAAATGTTCACAAACAGTGTATGTGAGGCCCTCGGTGACATGGGTTAGTGGTGGCCTTGGCAGTGCTGGGGCACAGTTGGAACTGATGATCTTAAAGGTCTTTTCCAACCTAAACAATTCTAGGATTCTATGATTTTTAGCTGCTGAGCTCAACCAGGCCATTTTGGTGCTATTTTCCAGCAGTTTCTGGGCAAGTTTCACTGTCAGTTTTTCACCCACCAGTGAGGTGCTGCAGTGCTGGAGTGGCAAACCTAGGGCAGTCCTTGTTTCCTTTAAAATGTTCTCTCCCATATACTTCCTAAAAACTTCTGCCCATCTCGTGTTAGCTCTGACATTGCTCACTTTCATAAAATGTTTATTTGGGGCAAAGTTTGCTTGATGCTGTCTTTTAAACACCACACTATACCCAAGGAAAAGACAGATGTTGTGCTAACCTCCACTGATTGCTTTCTGATTGCCAGTTTAGTTGTCTTTCTTCAGCCATTTCAGATGGCCATATGGGAAATCAACAGTGATGATCTTTATTAAAGCAGCAGAAGGGAGGTGCTTCACCTACACATAGAAGGGAAAGGGATCTGAACCCAATTAAAAGAGTATGAAACTGCCAGAGCACACTAGTCATTTAAAACTGCTGAGGGCTGCAAAATGAACAGAAAGCTTGACAAAATATTTGCACTGTTGCAGGTCCTGTATGTAAATTAACCTCAGAAATGGAGAGGGCCACGAACTTGCTGTATTTTGTTTTCTTTCCCTGTAAAAATCTGGGCTGTTGTATGTCATTGCATGTGAAATGGCACTAATCAGTGAGAAAGGCCTTGGGAAGTTTAGTTATAACAAAGTTAATGGAATTCATTCTCATTGAGCATCTGATTTTGGTATCTGTGATGCTTCTTGTTCTATTAGGGACAGGATAGTTTTGTTTAACATTGACTTTCCTAACAGTAGGAGTGACAATGATTTAAAACCCTTCAAAGCCTGCCAAAGTGCTTTGCAGCAGGTATGGGAAACAAGACAAAGAAATTCAGTCATAGAGGAGATGATAGGTTTTGGGTTTGGCCAGCTAAATGTAGCATGTTCTTAGGTTAAATTTAAGGGCTACACTTGCAAAAGCAGTGAGCTTCACTGGTCTAGAAAGTGAAGTTCTGCAGTTATCTGAAGTGTTGAAATCTCCTTTAGCATTCTCTCTGCGTTCCTGCTGCAGTGGTGAATTTGTTTGGTACATTTATTTTGGTATTCCTTGTTCTGGTCCCCCAAAGAAATGAAATAAAATTTGTCACCGGCCCAGTTTTTGCTATTTGGGAAAAGATGTAACATCTTTCCTCTCCGTAGTCATATTTCCTGATTTGTCAAGGGCTTAGTGGAGTTGTAGATCCAGTTGTACATCATCCCTTGATTAAAAACAAGTCTTCCACACCACCAGTTCCATTTCAGTCTCCAAATTCATACCATTTAGATAGGAGGGTTAGTAATTAACCTCTGTAGCCTTTTTTGAAATCCAGGAAGAGCTTAATTTTATTCTGCTTTTTAGCTGATACTGTTTGTAACAATGCCTGTGCTATAGAAAGCTATATGGAGCTTTCTGCATGAATGTAGTTATCATCTCAGAGGGGCAAAAAGTTATCTAGTTCATATTAACTGAAATATCCTGTGTGGTTCCCTGTAGTCAACAGCTGGATGATAAGACATCAAGAGTAGGTAGCTTTCTAATTAAATATCTTCGCTGCATCTGGAACACATAGTAACTTCCTTACTAATAAAGAGAAAGCACACTGCAGTCAATTTGTTGCAGATACTGCATTGCCACTCTGATGCCAGACCTGTTGCAGTCTGTTGTAAGAGTAGGGTATGAACACAATGTGTTGTAAAAGGTAACACTTGGCTGTGATTTTACGAAGTGTTATCCTATTTATTTTAAGTGTCATGTAATTATCAATTCATTTACTACCTATTGTAGTACCATGAATCATAATGAATATATTTGCATAATAGGTAGTATCACATGAGCTCAATTATAATTTGGTATTAGCTAAATGTACCATGAAAACAAAATGTTTCCTGTAAAGGTAGGCTGGCATTGATATATAACCTGTCTTCCACATGGTGTATCACAAATGCTAACATGGGAAATTGTTCTGTTTATGGACTTGCTCTCAGAGGGGACTGTTTAGCAGCCCTGAACTTCACCCATTTCCTCTCCTGTCTCCAGCCTCCCAATATAACTGGTATTCAGCTCTGCCAATCTTGTAGATGAAGAAAACCTCAGAAACCTATCCTTGCTGTTAAGCAGATACAGCAATCTCTGCACAAAAGACTGAGGTTATTGCTCTGGTGATACTTGAAGACCTACACATGCCATGCTGGGTAACTGAGCTGTGGAGCGGTCATACTGGAGGCTTGCCTCAGCTCTGGGTAGGTTTCTCTAAAAGTCTTTGTTTCCAGACATAACATTTTTATTTTTTTTTTTTTTTTTAAGGGTGATCTTTAACAGATCTTAAAAAATCTTTTTAAGGATTGCTAAAATGACTTGTGCTTCTTCCTGGAACTGGAGTCACAGAATCACAGACTGGTTCGGGTTGGAAGGGACCCTAAAGCTCATCCAGTTCCAACCCCCTGCTATGGGCACGGACACCTTCCACTAGAGCAGGTTGCTCCAAGACCCTGTGTCCAACGTGGCCTTGAACACTGCCAGGGACCAGCACCCGTGGCCCAACGGGGCCTGTAACACTGCCAGGGATGGGCCAGCCACAGCTTCTCTGGGCACCCTGTGCCAGCGCCTCAGCACCCTCACAGGGAAGAACTTCCTAATGTCTCATCTCAATCTCCCCTCCGTCAGGTTAAAGCCATTCCCCCTTGTCCTGTCCCTAACAGGCCCTTGTCAAAAGCCCTTTTCCATCTTTCTTGTCAGCTCCTTTAGGTTTTGGAAGATTGTTTTAAGGTTTCCCTGGAGCTTTCTCTTCTCCAGGCTGGACCAGCCCAGCCCTCTCAGCCTGTCTCCAGAGCAGAGGAGGTGCTCAAGCCCCAGGAGCATCTTTGTGGCCTCCTCTGGACTCACTCAAGCAGGTCTACATCTCTGTGTGGCTATGTTGGGGAGTATGATATGAGCAGGCTCCCAGTTCTTCAGTCCTTGGAATGATCAAAGATGATCCAATTATACCATTATCTGCACATGGGGAAACAACCCTGCATTTGTACCAATCATCATCACTAGTTCAGAGACCAGCACTATTCCAAAGACCTTCCCCTTTGCCATCTCAGAGCTGCTTCTCCTCCCCCAAACCCTCTCTGCTGTTTCCTATCTCTGTCTTTATTACATGAGGGTTCTTTTTTTTGGAATGAAAGACTGCATGCAGAGGAAGTGGTCCCTTTCAGTTTGGCTTTAATGTGTTTTGAAGACATGTGATCGTGCAATAGTAGAATGGTTAGAATAACCCAAATGTGAGCAAAGTCTAGTTTCTGAGGTAAATTTGACCATGTCACTTGATTCGTTTACAAGTTCAACATGTTTTCTGTTGCAGAAGCAAGACTTGCTGGTGCAGTTGCTTCAAAATGATCATTGTGTGAGCTGTTGTGTCTGTAATAGATGTATATAATCCCACTTCCCACTTTTTGAATGTATTCTATTTCATACAGAATATGAAGTGCTTACTTTCTTGGCTAGTACAGTTGATTTTTACTTGTTGCCTGCAAATTAGATTAAGGATACTGAAATTGCAGAGAGAATTATTACCACAAATACAGTTAGTTACTGGTACTTCAAGGATTACCTAGTCTGATCTACATGCAGGAGACATCACTGCTATGGCAAAAGGCTAAGACAGTTGATAACAGTTTATTTGTTTGGACTCATATCACTGTTGACTTTACAGTGTAACAGGAGAAATACATTGCAAGATTTTATGAAGTAGTGCCCCATTTGCACAATACTACAACTCTCCATGGTCGTTTAATGGGAGTTTGCCTCTTTGATATACAAGGTAAAGCTTCAGAATTCCACCTGTGCACCCTCACTGGCATGCAGTTCAAGCTGTCCTCTCTTGGTTATAACTCAGTTTGGCCAGCTAGAAAGCAAATGGTGCAGTGCTGTGGCAAGGGAAAGACTAAATTTTACAAGGGATCCATGCAATATTTATACAACAAACATTCTTGCCAAACATAGAACCAATTACCTAGTTGGTAATCCCCTCTACTGGAACAAGCACTGGATGTGATAGGATGGAGTTGTGCATACGAACACACAGAGGATGGCATACCTGGCAGTAGAACTACTCTCTCATGAGAAGTGTTATTTTAGAGTCTGTATTTCCAGTAGGCCAGCTTGTTAGGGAATAGCATCCCCAAAGAAAGTAACTGTTGAGAATTTAAAAGAAAATCCCTGTTCTTTAGTGGAGATACCAATTTATGTTTCCATAGTTCTCTTTGGCTTGCTGGTAACTAACGGGGATGGAATTTCTGGGTTTTGTGTCTTAATGGGACATTTGCAAATAAGGTTTAAGAGAAAATGGAAAGCTAAAGTGCCCATGAAATTCACAGGGGAGTATTCCATGGTGTTTATATTCAGTATATTATTTCAATTTTCAGCATGTATATTTGAAATGTGCCTTAAATGTGTTTTTGTTTTATTCTCTTTTGCTCTAAATAGCTTTTGGTAGAATAAGTATTTATTCAGGTTGATCACAATTCAGAGGACCTCACTGTGTCGGAATCAAGTTCACTAGATGATGGCACTTGCACAGGGAATGTGATAATAAACACGGTCATAAGCAGAACAAAAAGCACTGCAACTGTGAGAGTTGTTACCGTGACCAAACTTATTACTGTGTGTGTCCCAACTGCTGCTGATGAAGTGAATCATCTGTCACTGGACAGTGTACACGGATCATCAGCTCATTTTGGGCAGGATATTAACTGTCTGCAAGTGATGGGCTTAGTACCTGTCGAAGGGGATTGGATCTCTCTCTTTCCAGTTGTCACTTTGCACTAGATTTCCAACAAAAGCATGAAGAAAAAGTCCAGATCAGTTGACAAGCTTTTCCTCTTTCCATTATTCTTACTTTTCTTCTTCTTCTAATACGTCCTGCCTCCAGGAAGGGCAGAGCCTGGGGCACATTTGAATCCTAACTACTGTATATCATTTAAGATCCCTTTCTGATGAAAACACTGGTACAAATTGTCTAGTCCCTAAGTGAGAGAATACGAGCAGAATTGCCTTAGGAATCAGACCCAGGGATTTAAAATCTTGATGTGCTATGTGATGCTTGGTGTAATTTTTACTGATCCAGAAGAGGTGGAACTATGCAGAAAATGTTCCTTTATCATTCTAATTACATGTTTTCTCTCCCACCCTCAGGAGTTCCTCTTTAGAGTAATACAGTATTTTGTATTATTGTTAAATGCTTTGTAAAACATCCTGAAAACTGCATGGCAACATCCTCCATCCACTCTATGGTTGCTGTGCTGGTTACCTTAAGTCTACTACCTAGGGGTCAGCTACATCAGTGCTAGATGGCAATTCTACCCTCTTAGCTTCTTTCTTTTAAGCATAAAAGAGGACGACTCTCTTCCACTGGCAGCTTCTGCCTCAACTGAAAAACTCTGTAGGTTGCTTTTGTTTGGTGACACAACAGCATGTGTCTGTAAGAGACACTGGGTCCCAAATGGGAACATACACATCATCGTTTGGCATGAACCTTGGTGTGGGACAAAGCAAAGAATGGAACCAATGACTGCATGTGAGGTATGTACAGGAGTTGCAGGTGATTCTATGCTCTCACACAGTAGGCATTAAATGCACTAGTTCTGATCAAGGAAAGCTCATTTTGCACGTGTGACTTAAAGCAAAGAGAAGCTCTTTGTTCTCTACAGATTTTTCACTTGCTTCTAGATAGGATATTTCTACTAAGACCACCCTTCCTTAATTTTCCCAACTGTGGTACATCATTCCTAAGTATCCTGAAATAAATACTGAAATGGGATGTCTCTCAAAAATAATTTTATTGCTGGTGCAGTAAGTGTGTTATATAAAATTTTAAAGCTTAATGAGACTGATGGTATCTGCTGTCAGAGCTACAGAATACTTTCTTGTCTTTTCTTCAAGCTTTCATCTTTACAAGATAGATTTCCACAAGCTCAGGTTTTGCACTCAGCAAAAGTGCCAGGAAATTTAGGATTAAATAACCTTCTCTTCCACCACAGCTGATTAACTGCCTTTTTGCATGCTCTTGTCAGCAAGAGAGGTAAAGGCTGTAGCACGGTGAGATGTATAAGTGATAGGACAAGAGGAAACAGCCTGGAGCTGCACCAGGGGAGATTTAGACTGGATGTTAGGAATAATTTATTCCCCGAAAGGGTGTTCTGACATTGGAAACGACCTTCAAGCTCATCCAGTCCAACCGTCCCCCGGCACTGCCAAGGCCACCACTAACCCATGTCACTGAGGGCTTCATCTACACGGTTTGTGAACACTTCCAGGGACGGTGACTTCACCACTGCCCTGGGCAGCCTGTTCCAATGCCTGACTGCCCTTTGGGGAAGAAATTGTTCCCAACATCCAGTCTAAAGCTCCCCTGGAGCAGCTTGAGGCCATTTCCTCTTGTCCTATCCCTTGTTCCTTGGGAGCAGAGATCAGCCCCCTCCTGGCTGCATCCTCCTTGCAGGTAGAATTCATTGTGTGTTTTCAAAAATGCCTTTTCCATCTGACATAACAGCTTTGAGGCAGGTCAAACTTGGATATTTTTTCACCTTAGCAGTGACCCTACTGGCAACCTTATAAAATTGTATCAAAGATGTTTAGTTTCCTGTTTCACTGGGTTTCAATGCGATGTCACAAATGGCAGCAAGAATGAAAGCCTGCAGGAGAAGCTAGCTCTTCTTGCTCTCCTGATGCAGTTTCTTACTCTTGGTCCTGTAGCTGCTTGCAAACGTCTTTTGTGTTATGTTGGTTTTAGTCTATGGGTGGCAGTCACTTTCTAGGTTTCTTGTGCAATGTTTGCAGTCTTTCCTGCACTGGGCTTATCAAATTTGCTGTTAGCAACACACATCAACAGGCAATTGGTAAAATCAGAGCTAATTGCATCATGTATTTTCTTATGAATCTGTCTGCAGCACCAGCAGATGTTAAATGAGAGCTAATAAAGTGTGTCATCTTTTAAACAGGGGGATGCCCCGGGATTTGATACTGGACAAGCTCAGAACAACAAAAGGCGATTGCCGTAGAGGTTTGCATGCATGAAAAGAATGAAATAATCATGCAAGCAACACATATTTGAGCTAAACCTGAACAGACATTGCAGATCCTGCAAAATCTTGTGAGCTTATTAGAAAATGAGAGAGAGAACAGGCAAAGGCAGCCAGCATGCGGGTAGTAGGCTGCTTGCTAGAGAAGATAAAATAGCAGAAGTTCCAGCTGTTCCCATCAGCTTGGATACATGTTTGTTGGAAATTCATAGTTTGTCTAAGCAGTGGCTCTTTAGGTGTAGAAATACTGTTTATTTAGTATCATAGAAAGGTTTGAGTTGGAAGGGACCTTAAAGCTCATTTAGTTCCAACCGCCTGCCACAGGCAGGGATATCTTTAATCTCATTCAAGAAGGGAAAATTCAAACTATGGGCTGTATTGGAAGGATAGCAAAGAAGATATGTTAAGTAACACCTGCCTTTTTTTTCTTTTTCTTTTTTTACTTGGTCCAGTAATAAACTCACATGATAAACCTCTGTACTCTACAAACTATTTTTAGGTTTTTGTTTTCTTTCTTTGTATTTCTCAGCAGTTGTAGTGACAGGCAAATCTCAGTGATTTGGGGCTGTGACTCTTTTTGATGTAATAAGTGTGGAGGCACTAAATCTCCAAGTTGGCTCTCAGTGAGAAGAGCCAGTGAGAAATAAAAGGGGAAGAAAATCCTGAATTCCCCTGAAATCAACAGAAAAGGTGGATTGGTGCTGCCTCACAAGTACCATTAAATGTCATGCTGTGAGTGAGGTGTTGCAAACCGCTATGCATGTGCTTTCTTAGAAAACTTGTAATTCTAGGGAGCTTGGGATTCTTCCTGCTTGTCACTTGGGTAAAACTGCCACCACTAAAAACTGAAATGCCATGAGCTAGATCCTGGGTATCACACAAGTCACTTATACGTGGAGAGGGAGAGAAGCTGAAACACCATTTGTTTTTGGATTCCTAAAAGTTCAAAATTTTTTTAGCCATTTCTCCACTGAATCGTAGAATCACAGGCTGGGTTGGGAGGGGCAGCCATAGCTCCTCTGGGCATCCTGTGCCAGTGTCTTGCCACCATTTGTTCCTAATTTCTAATCTAAATCTCCCCTCTGTCAGGTTAAAGCTATTCCCCCTTGTCCTCTCCCTACAGGACAAGCCCCTCTCCAGCTTTCTAGTCAACCCTTTCAGGCACTGGAAGCTGCTCTAAGTTCTCTCCTTAAGGAGCCTTCTGTTCTCCAGGCTGAACCAGCTCAGCTCTCTCAGCCTGTCTCCAGAGCAGAGCTGCTCCAGCCCTCAGAGCATCTTCATGGTCCTCCTCTGGACTCACTCAGGCAGGTCCACCTCTGCATTTCAGGTAGTTACATCACTTACGTACCAGGGCTTTTTAATGAAGTCTGTGTTATCTGAAGACTCATATTAAACTCGAAAGATATGGGACTGTATGAAATCTGAGACTTGGATCAGAAAATGAAGTCAGGAGATCATGTGCCATTGACTTAGAATCATTTCAGTCACTCTTAAAATTGTTCAGAAATTTCATAGGTAACTTGGATTGAATGTGAAAAGGGAGAGAATTATAATGGATAATCTACACACGACCTTAACAGACCAAAACCATAATCAGCTGGAATGAAATATTATGATAGGGCTTCTTTGCTGGGGTGGTTTTGATTTTGGGACAATTTACTAAGTGTTTTTTTACAAAGGAGATTTTGTTTTTGTATCTGTAACTTTTTTATGGAGATAAATGGAGAAATGGCCTCTGACTTCAGTGCCAGGAGCAGCCCATCAGTACTGAGTCACCTGAAAATCCCAACCCCAGCCTCTCAACTGCACTTCTGTGTAGTTATGAGTTATGAACTGGCTTCACCTCTGTTTGCTGAGCCAGTGATGACAATGTTTCATAAAGAAAAAGAGAAATAGTTGAGAGTAAATAACATTTAAAAACCCCAAATTTAATCAAAGTTTAGAACTCTTTAGTGTCCATGAACAATGACCAGCGAACATTTTATCCCAGTAATAAGAGTAATATCACAGTAATAAGAGAAAAATTTTATCTGAATTGTTGAACCTTGATTTGCTTTGTGCATATTGGTTTTCATTATTCAGCTGGCATTATCTTTCCCCACAGGAGTGGAAATTGCTCCTTTGTAGCATCATCTTATTCTTTGTGCCTTTTAATAACTACCTAAAAGGTTATTGGAATGATTTGTCACTCCTCTGTGCTGGTAAGACCGTCTTCCCCAACACTGAAGCCCCATTAAAGCCCAGAGCTAGAACTCGTGCAGCACAGAAGGCTCCAAACATTGGTGCAGGCTCTGAAAATGCGAAATATGTGACTTTAAGTTATGGAAAGTCAGAACTTTCAGGGCTTGGAGATAAACCTTCTAGGAAGTGTCATTTTGAATGAGCTTTTATCTGCTATGAATAGAGCACACCTTAAAAATCTGGGAGTACCCTGGGATGGAAATGTAACTCAAATGACTTTTGGTCAGCTTAGCAAAATTTTACAGGGTATTTACAGCCTTTGCTTCATCTTCTGTCTTGTCTTGGAGGGATTTTGCCCATATTCTGGCATTCATCAGTTACTATCAGACCACGGTTCACCAAAAAGTGGTCTTTTTTTTCCTTTATAGCTGGATTGCAGGAGGTAAACGGAAGATACCAACAGTGGCCATAACTGACTTCTCAAGAGGAAGGAATAAACATTAGTGGTAGCATAGCATCTAATGATCTTTAAGGTCCTTTCCATTCTGTGATCTTCCTCTTGCCTCCCTTCAGCATAGCCAATAGACTTGAGTCTTTGCTGGAAAGTGGATTGATGCAGCAAATCTAAAATGAAATATATTTATTAGATTAATTTTTATCATAGTATTTTTAATGATGGAATGGTACTGCTGAAGATCCTAAAGGCATTGTCATGTTAACCTTTCTCTGCTGTTTCCCAGTTGGTTGCCTTTCATCACAATCAAGGCATCACACATAATAACTAAGCAGATTCAGTGAGCAGAGGTGCTGTGAGGATGCATTTTAATCAGAAATAGTGAAGAATTTCAGTGTTTTTCTCTCTTTGCTACAGGGTGACATTTTTAAATGCTCAGAGGGCACAGAGGTCTCCAACTCCTGGTGGAACTCTGTGAGAACGTGACGTGCAGCTCCGATTTGTGTTCTTTACAGTGATAGAAAAACCCACTTATTGTTATTTAGTTCAGATCTGGATTTGTAATTTGTTCATAAGAAAATACGCCAGTCAATGCCACCCAAAAAAAAAAAATCAGTCGAGGAACTGCACTAGCATAGCTGAGGGCACATGCCTTCCAGTAATTATATTTTATTTAAGCAGAATATACAGGCATCTTTTAAGATCCCATTATTATGTGTGGCTAAATAAATGCAGCCATTTCAATTATATTGTGTTTAATTTGATAATTATATGGGTTTCAGAAATTGCCTGCACCTCCTTAGTATATTCTTTTTCATGCGTGTTTGAATTACTTAAATGCTGCAACTGCAAATGTCTCTTGAGAGAGGGAACTTGAGAGTCTCGAGATAGCTCAAAAAGTGAAAAGCTAGTTTGGTATTTTTGGGATTATTTTGTCTAGAAGATGTTTTCTGTTTACTCATTAAGGCATGAGCGTTGGAGACGGCCGATGGCTCATTTCTAATGCTCCTGGAGAAATGTACAAGTCTGAAAAGGATGTAATTTGCTATCTCAGGTGAAATAAAATGATTTTTTAATTACTTTAAAAACAGATTGCACATAGCAAGGGCATCTTACACTAGACCAGGTTGCTCAAGGCCCTGTCCAATTGGTGTAGATTGTGAGCACAGGCAAGCATCTTGCCTTACAGGTGGGCTCTAATGACTTGAAGAGTTGGGTAAAATCCTTTGGTGTTACCACATAGTTTTGGAAATGGGAGGCTATTAAGGCATAGAAGCACATGTGAAAATGTCACTGTGGATGTTAGCTGTGTGAGGGAACTGAAATTTGGCACTCTCCCACTTGTTTCCTTCTCTTCTAGTCTCTTCCAGTTAGACCTCACTATTGCTGGAGATTTCTAACCTTCATCAGAAGGTTAGAAATTTGAAATCTGAGGGATCTAATTTGTGTTGTACCTGCATATAATGACAAAATTGCATGTCTAGAACCATCCTGTTTTTTTCTCTCATTCTGTCTCCTGTGATCACAATTAATTAGAAAAACCAATACTCTATTCAAAATAGTTGTGTACTTGGGAGAGATTTCATTGGCTTAGATTACCAGGTCTCTGAAATTATCCAAAGTAGGTGAAATCTATTAAATCTTAAGACAAGCTTTTTCCACTTTTGAGCTTCTTGTATGTGTGCTGCAAGAGGGTAAATATAGATGAGACATTAGGAAGAAGTTCTTCCCTGTGAGGGTGCTGAGGTGCTGGCAGAGGGTGCCCAGAGAAGCTGTGGCTGCCCCATCCCTGGCAGTGTTCAAGGCCAGGTTGGACACAGGGGCTTGGAGCAACCTGCTCTAGTGGAAGGTGTCCCTGCCTGTGGCAGGGGGTTGGAACTGGATGAGCTTTTTAAGGTCCCTTCCAACCCAAACTAGTCCGTGATTCCATATTTCATACTATTGTACTACGCAAGTGAAATGGTCTAGTTGCCTCTTCCTTGCTTCAGCCCCACATATTCAAATGCATGAATCAAGGCTTAAAACAGGGACTCAAAGGTTGAAATGTTTCAGGATTGTAACATCACATACATTCTGTTGCTGACAACATGAACAACATACATTCCAATTAGAAAGGAGCAAACAGAAGTAGAGGGAGATGATGGCTCACTGACTAGTGACAGGAGGTTAGGATGGATGACAGTAGGTGAGACTTCACCCTGCTGTGGGGAACCTGTAGCTTGCTGGAGATGAGCTACAAGAAATAGCTCAGAGGGATTTGTTTCAAAACACAGCTGTTAGCTGACACTGGTTGACAATCCAAGGCAAAATACTTGGTTATGAAGTGCTCTATCTTACTTATTCTACTGCAAAATGATTTGTCTGTCAAGTACACACTTGGTAGGCAGATGTAGCATAATAAACTTACCATAAAATAGACCTGTATAGCAAGTGTCTTTGTCATCTCTATCCCTAGCAGTGTTCAAGGCCAGGTTGGACACAGGGGCTTGGAGCAACCCGCTCTTGTGAAAGTTGCCCCTGCCTATGGCAGGGGCTGGAACTAAGCGAGCTTTAAGGTCCGTTTCAAACCCAACCTGTCTGTGATTCTATGAAAAGTAGTTTGAAGTTGGTTTGCCAAATGTAAATGTGTTGATAAGTTTTTGACATGTTATTGTGGCAAACTTGTGGTTTTTTACCTTTTTACTTCCAAGAGTCCTTAGGCACAAGCTCTAGTTGAGTTTGTCAGGGCAGGTTTAGACTCCAATTTACTTACTTTTGTAAATGTTAAGTATTTCAGTGGTGCTGAAAGCTAATGCAATTGCAACTGGATGGGCAAAGCAAGTATATTGCAGTACAAAGAACTGATTTTACCCTCACAGAGTTGTGCATCATTGTCATGGTTTAAGCCCAGCTGGTAACTCAGAACCACGCAGCCGCTCGCTCACTCTCCCCGCTTCTTCCTCCCCCCGGTCCCGGAGGGATGGGGAGGAGAATCGGAGGAATGTAACTCCCACAGGTTGAGATAACAGCACTCCAGTAACTAAGGTATAATACAAACCACTACTGCTACCAGTAATAATGATAAGAGGAATAACAAGGGGAGAGGATGCAATTGCTCACCACCTGCTGACCGATACCTGGCCTGACCCGAGCAGCGATCTGGGCTTTCCGGGTGACTCTCCCCAGTTTATATACTGGGCATGACGTGCTGTGGTATGGAATACCCCTTTGGCCAGTTTGGGTCAGGTGTCCTGCCTCTGCTTCCTCCTGGCTTCCCCTCCTCCCTGGCAGAGCATGAGACTGAGAAAGTCCTTGGTCGGAGTAAACATTACTGAGCAACAACTAAAAACATCGGTGTTATCAGCGTTGTTCCCAGACTGAAAGTCAAAACCACAGCACTGCACCAGCTACTAAGAAGGAGAAAAAATGACTGCTATAGCTGAACCCAGGACACTCATTTAATGGAGAAAGATTAATCTTGAAACCTATAGGAATGTATTCTGTAGCACTGAAGTTGTGCGGAATAAGCTTATACAGTTTTGTGTACTCTGAGACATAGGATGTGAAATGGAGCAGTAACTTTAAGCTGTAGGATCATAAAGCAAACCTTTTGATTTGTGGACATATACATGCAAGCAGATGCTGTGCATTTTAAATGATACTATGGAAAGATGATCGAATTTTCTTTTAAATATGTCTTCTAAGCATCAGCTCTGATCAAAAGGAAAAGGCTGAATCCAGTGTATTGCTTTCTGAGGGGTATGTGTGCAACTAACTCTTTAACTTCACAGGGAAAGATGGAAATAATATCTTAAAGAAGTTAAATAATTCAACTGTTTGCTCACTAATCATTTAGTGCATGAATAAGTAGTATCAAAACCACAGCACTTCTGTACCTACCTTTTTCTGTCTGCTTTTGTAATCATCCATCATTTCCACTACAAAATGGGAACAATGATCAAGATATTTAATACATCTAACAATAGAAGCAGGTTATCTGGGGTCTAGGCAGCACTTGTAAAAAGCTCAGCATAGTCCACATAAAAGTCACATTGAGCATTGAGATTCTGTTGCTTGGCATTAAACCCTGCTTATCTTAACACAGATTTTAATATAAGATAAAGCCAAATTACTTCTAAGCCATTTATATAATTCAAATTGGTAACTTGACTATTCAAGGATATTATTTATATAATACAAAAGGTATACTTAAAACCAGGAATGTATAGTTTTTTAAGCAATTTTTCCTTTAGATTTTTTGTGAGTGCTGAGCTATGCAACTAGGCAGTTAGGAAATAGAGTGTATTGTTGTGGGTTTGCTTAATTCAGAAGAAAAATCAAATGAATGATGTGCATTGTAAGTATATTTTTGACTAGGATCAAAACTGTGCAAACACCCGGCCTGACATTATGTGTTGAGATTCTGACTCAGATTCAGAGGACATGTTGTTTGAGTAAGCAATAACATGGTCTAAGCAAAACTCAGCTAAACTGTTGAGAAACCTGGTTGCGGTTATAGATTCCTAATAAATAATTCATGCAACTCTAATTGCAGTCACTAAGGGTTATAAACTAGATTTCTCACATTGAAGTGCATGTGTTTTCTTTGAAAGATGCACAGATGTAAAAGCTAAAAGAGAACATGACAGGCTGGATCGATGGGCTGTGGCCAGTGGTATGAGGTTCAACAGGGCAAAGCGCCGGGTCCTGCATTTGGCCCACACCAGCCCTATGCAATGCTCCAGGCTTGGGAAGAGTGGTTGGAAAGCTGATCATTGGAAAAAGACGTTGGGGTTCTTATTGATGGCCACTGGACATATGTAACTTGTGCCCAGGCAGCCAAGAAGGCCAACAGCATCCTGGCCTGTATCAGCACCAGTGTGGCAGCAGGGCCAGGGCAGTGATCATCCCCCTGCACTGGGCACTGGTGAGGCCGCACCTGAAATCCTGTGTTCAGTTCTGGGCTCCTCATGATAAGAGAAATGTTGAGGTTCTGCAGTGGGGCCAGAAAGGGGTAACAAAGCTGGAGAATAAGCCTCAAGCTGTGTTATGGTTTGAGTTTTGCACTCAAGAAGCTGAAGGGAACCTGAAATGGAGCTCTCATGAGTTTCAACCTATGTCAGTGACCTCACTGACTATTCATTTTTGCTGAGGTCAGCGGTATTGTACGAAATGGGGGTTGGATTCCTTATTGAAAAGGTGAAACAAGAAAATACAGCAAACAGGTTTTGGAAAACTGCAGTAGGAACATTTAACACAACAAAATGGAAAAGTAGAATCATAGAATAGTTTGGGTTGGAATGTAGTTCTGAACAACCTGATCTAGTTGAAGATGTCACTGCTCATTGCAGGGCGGTTGGACTAGATGACCTTTGAAGGTCCCTTCCAACCCAAACTATTCTATGAATCTTCACAATGCTTTGGACACTCAGTCCTTGTTGGGATGTGTATTTCCCAACGTGCTGGGCAGCTCTGTTCTTCAGCCATGCTCGACTATTACCTGGGACAGTCTTCCTGCACCCAAGTGTCATTTTGTGAAGAGAATGAGGTAGGGGAATTCCTGTTTCCATCTGGCTTCCTCTGTCCCCTGGCTATGCTATGTTGCCAGTGCCACTTTTTTATTTAATTTTAACATCTCTATATAATTTTTTTAATGAAGTTTGAGGGATTTTATGTGTGCTTGGCTGCTTTCTCCTTAGTTTTGTTTCCTTCAAGGAACTCTTTTAAACAAGGCACTACTTGCAGATGTGTTTCTTAATTAATTGTGAATGCGTAGCATGGTGACAGATGCAGAGGATGTTGCCTTTATCCTGATCACAGTAAAATGAGTTGTGTTGAATATTCTATGATGCTTGGGAAATTGCTTAATCCTATTACTTCTTGGAGAAGATTGAGTACCTGCTAATGTGAAATAGGAACCCTCAGAGTCGCACAGTGCAACTGTTGTCTCTGAGAGTGCAGCACAAAACAGTATAGGATTTCTTCTAATATGAGTCAACAGTGATTTCTAGGCTTGTTTATCACATAAATGTTATCTGGCAAATTATTAGACAGTTGCTATGGAAACAAAGACCTACTACTAGAAGGATTTGTTACCATAAGTATTTAAGACAATGCTCAGACCTGCATGCCTGCTGCAAACAAGCAGCTCCTAAGGATGGAAGTGACAGATAACACCTATTTTTCCTGGTAGCAAAACAATTTAGAAATATTTATCAGCTGGCCTTTGCTTTTCTAGCAAGTCCATAGATGTATGAAATGAAGTGCAAAGGTGTGAAAACACTAATAGAAAAATACGCTTTTATCTTATTTTGCACAATTTGAAAAGATAATGTAGATGTTGGTATCTATTAGAGCACAGTGTGTAAGGCATGGGAAGTCTGGAAGGCTTCTCTTACTACTCTGTAGTGTTTCATGAAACAAAATGTCAATATATTCCAGCTGGAGGTAATATTAGTTGCTGATTGTTGAACTGAATAGAAAGTGAAAGCATTCAGAATTGGTGTCTTCCTTCTGATGAAAGGTATGGTGAAATACTGCAAAAGGGGAAATGAGTCCTGGACACGGAGAAGATGAGCCATAGCTAGATTGCTCTTGATAATCTTCCTTGTGGATCAGTAAAAGTAGTGTCTCCACTTGCTGTATTTATCTCATAAAGAAAGGCAGGATATTGTATTAAAAAAGCTCCAATTCCCACATAGGCTTCACGGCTTATAATCTTCTAAGGGGTTTTGTAATACTTTGTTTGATACATCCCTTGAGTTGGGCAGGTATCTGAACTTCTCAGCTGTTATTTTGGAAGATCTAATTCTTGAATTCGAAGAGAAAACCTTAGAAGATGTGAATGATGAAAGCAAAAACAACCCTCAGAAAGTGAAAGATCATTTTACTTTTCTTCTTACTCTTGCAATTTTGAAGCCAGTAGCATATCTGGAAGGCTGGGTTGTTTTTCTCTTCTTGGAGCCAGCAATCCCACTGTTCTCAGGAATGTGATCGGTATTTCTTTGAGTATGATACTGAAATATTTTCTCTGGCAGATTGTGTCAGCACAGCTCTCAGCATTAAGCATAGGCAGCAATTACAGACAGGGAGAGTCCCGTGGCAGTGGCACCGCTGACATGGGGAGTCTGGGTCCAACAAAACGGGCTTTGGTGTGGCAACTGGTGAGGCCTCAAATCCTGTGTTCAGTTCTGGCCCCTTGCTACAAGAGACACATTGAGGTGCTGGAGAGGGTCCAGAGAAGGGCAATGGAGCTGGTGCAGGGCCTGGAGCACAAGTGTGATGAGGAACAGCTGAGGGACCTGGTGGGGTTTAGTCTGGAGAAGAGAAGGCTCAGGGGGGACCTTATCGCTCTCTACAACTGCCTGCAAGGAGGATGGAGCCAGGAGGGGGCTGGTCTCTGCTCCCAGGGAACAAGGGATAGGACAAGAGGAAACAGCCTCAAGCTGCACCAGGGGAGGTTTAGGCTGGATATTGGGAACAATTTCTTCCCCAGAGGGCAGTGAGGCATTGGAACAGGCTGCCCAGGGCAGTGGTGGAGTCACCGTCCCTGGAAGTGTTCACAAACTGTGTAGACGAGGCCCTCAGTGACATGGGTTAGTGGTGGCCTTGGCAGTGCTGGGGAACGGTTGGACTGGATGATCTTGAAGGTTTTTTCCAACCTGCTTGATTTATGATTCTATGAACTGGCACTCGCTGAAGCGATTTCCCTGTGCCCTGAGCATATGGGAAAATGTGCAAGAAGCACAGCTGGGCAGAAAGTCTGTCATCCCCTTTAAGATGTGCACAAAAAGGACAAAAAGGTGACATTCCTTGTGTGATATTTTTCTAATATATTTTTCTTCCTAGTAGCTATGGGCAGCAACAGAATGAGATGAATAGGCTATTGATCTTAAAGCAAACAGCATGGCTGTTTATTTTAAGTTAGATGCTCATACACAGTCTAATACATTGCCACAAATTGTGTTCTAGCAATAAAAGAAAAGCCAGAGGCACTGGGGGATTAAAAGACTAAAGCAGATTTATAGAGCTGAATTTCTATGCACTGAACACATATGTTGAATGTGTGGGAAAGGCAGGATGACTCAACTTGTGCTAAAATCAGAAAAAACCCCAGTTAACAATATCCATCGTTGGGTTAAAATTGCATCAGACGTTTAGCAAGAGAATGAGGTCTTTGGCAGGATAAAGAGAATTAAGGAAATTTGGAGACATCATCCTGGAAAGCCCTCGACAGAATAGTGAACTGAGGTGAGAAAGCTCAGCTTTGCCACATGGCTTATGTCCTAGAATAGATCCTCCTGTCCAAAAGGCAGAAAGAGAAGGATTGGATGGACCTATTGCTTTGGAAACTGCTGAGTAAATAGAATAAATACCAGGATGGCTACATTAATTTGTTCTGTGAAAAAAAGGATGGGAAAAAAAAATGCTTCCCACCACCTCTACAGGAATTTTGGAACTGTTATCGATGCCAAATGTATTTCTATATAAAATTCTAAATGTATATACATGTATAGATATATGCTTTACAATGAGTGTAGCAGTGGGGTTCTGGCAGCCCTTTAGCAAGCTGAGCTAGTCTGTGTGTGTTCAGCATCTCCTTTGGGGAGGCTGTTTCCTCCTGCAGCTGTTTGGATCATGTTCAACACCTGAGGTGTAACACAGTTTTGATGATACAGAGAGCCCTAGGTTTACATAGATGAATTTTTATCTAGGGGAAACTAGTAGAAGAATACCCAAAGGCAACCCAGGCATTTTGGCAAGGATGAGAATAGTGGTTTCAGCTAAATAGCTATGTACATTTTAAACAACAGAAAGAGAGAGAGGACAATGCATATAGGTAGGCCTTCACTATCACACCTCTCCTGGTAGTAAATAAAAAAAGTGAGATTCTATATTTTGAATGATGTAGAGGGAATTTGGGTTATATCTTGTGGGCTTTGAGATGTTGCAATTTGAGCTTAGAGAATGAAAATCATGACCTTTAGCCTGCTGAGACAGAGGTTTAAAATGAACCGATAGAAATCCCAGAGAGAGGAACTTCTTTTCTGAAACTCAGTTCTGTTATTTCTCGTGAGACTAAGGCATGTATTTGCTGCCTTCAGTCAGGTATAATGTAAAACTGGCATGTCACAGCCACCACAGGCATCTGATGGAGATGACAGGCTCGTCCTTATGTGAAGTCAGTGAGGGCCATGAGACAGCGATAGCAGGGGACAGGGACAGGGAGGTTGGGGTTAAACTTCCCACTCAGTCTGTTAGGAAATTGTCTTCATCACCCCCTTGTATTTCCCTGGATTGTTCGTATTGAAAGCTGGACACCAGATGGACGGGAATACAGGCAGGAAATTTCAAGGTGGAGGAGGAAAGCAAGAACTTGACCTTAATGTGTAGGAGTGAGGTATGCAGTTTGAGTGGGGGAGACCTGGACTTTGAGTCTCTGCACCTGGGGGTGTTTGCATGTTAGTCAGTGGGTAAGCAACACAAAACAGCATTCTCTGCTCATGTTTATGAACAACTGAGGCTGTAGTTTCTGTGGGTTTGGTTAAACTCAGTGCTTCAGTGTGCGCTTAGGTAGAAGAAAAGGAAGAAATCCTTCCCTGTGAGGGTGCTGAGGCGCTGGCACAGGTTGCCCAGAGAAGCTGTGGCTGCCCCATCCCTGGCAGTGTTCAAGGCCAGGTTGGACACAGGGGCTTGGAGCAACCTGCTCTAGTGGAAGGTGTCCCTGCCCATGGCAGGGGGTTGGAACTGGATTAGCTTTAAGGTCCCTTCCAGCCCAAAACACATCTGGGATTCTATGATTCTAGGTATGTTTTCTGCTTGGTGGTTTTTGGGCAGGGCTTTGCTTAGATTATCTACTCTGCATGTTCTAGGCTGCCTTGGGCAAAAGAGCAGAACCTGGAGAGAAGATCTGCTTAGCAAAGATGAGGGTGACTCTGGGTATATTCAAGAGCAAATCTTTGAATATGCAGGGTTTGCAATGAAATGTAAAAACCTGCAGCCTCTCATGTGCTTAAGCAGGTTGGGTAGCAGTTTTGTGCATGAAAATTTGGGATTTAGGCCCGCAGTTTCTGCCAGTTTTGCATCGGAATGTGTCAGTAACACTTTGGATCTTGCCTTTTGTGTGGAATTACGACTGTTTAATTGTGAGTACTCTGTGGAATGAAGAGTGTTTTCTTGGTGGAGTTTTAAGAACTTCTTTGTCACTGTGGAGCAGCATGTTGGTTTGTGTCTGGCTAATTCAGGATGGTGGCAACTAGGAAGCAGTTAGATTAGGATACAGTTATGAAGGAAAAAATCACTTCCAGTCTAAATATTGTTGAGTTTGTCAGCTTTTCCCATTCCCAAAACCTGGATAACCTTCATGGAAACAGCTGCCTTCTGATTAGCTCACATGTACACGATTTTAGAAGCTCCTTTGTTTTTAATGCATGCATGTGTGTGTGTGTGTATATATGTATATGTATAAAATCTATACACATATATAGGGATATGTGAAGATACTTTCAGTGATGTAGGCAGTACTCCAGTTCATTTCAAGGTACAATTTAAGGTATGGCACTAATAGACCGCTGGTGATTTAGGAGGAAGCTGTAAAACCAGAGCTAATTTGGTGGCAGCAGTAGATTAATATTAGAAATGGCTGGCTTGTATTTCCCATTCTTGATTGGATTCTACTAAAGCAAAAACCTTTCTTCCTGCTTTTGTATAAATACTAGAACAGATCTGGAGAAGGGGTATCTTTTCACTGGATCTTTTCATTATATGTGTGTACATAGATGTATATTGTATACGTCACATCAAGTCTGTCACAAGAGCTGTAAAGACTGGGTGTGATTTTGCATTCACACATATTTGCATACATATTTAACTATTCGATATAGCTAAAAGTATCTTCCAAAGCAACTTAAAAAATTGAAAGCACCTCTTGTTTGGGATTATAATGTCACTAACATGCCTCCATACCTAACTCTGTTTTGAAAGCAATAGTTATTGCAGTGTGTGTGAGCTTTTTTTGTCTTGGTCAAATTCTGTTTAAACAGTTGTAAAACTGCTTCTACTTAATTTCCTTCCTAAAGTCAGGGTTTCATTAGATTGGAAAAGACTCTCAAGATCATCAAGTCCAACTGTTCCCCCAGCACTGCAAAGGCCAGCACTAAACCATGTCACTGAGGGCCTCCTCTACATGGTGTTATAAATTATCTTGAGACAGAGCAGTATGAAAAAAGAGAAGAAACTGCTGTCCTGTGCCTTGAGGCCAGCAGCGTCACTGGGTCTGGAAGGAAGATGTCGGGCTCAGAACATAGATTTTTAGGGGAAAAAAAATGATTTTAAGTATTTCCTTGTGTGGAGTTGATATTAATTTGCAGATAACCACCAGTGACTATCTTGTATTCAGACTTCAGTCTTAAAATTCTCTTTTCCCCCTAAAATATGGAGTTTACCTGTAAAATGGAACATCCTTTGAACCAAGCAACTGTTGGCAAGTGTGCTGCTGTAGATGTGTGCCTAGGGAAAAACATTTTTTGTGATTTTGGGTTTTGGTTTATCTTGTGTAGTGCTGTTTATTCAGGAAAAAAAAACCAAACAAAAAACAACCTAGCAACCCTCTTAGTTTTTCCACTTATGTGCTTCTTTCTCATTCATTCATTTTCTTTCCTCCACTTTGCACCCTAACATGATGTTGAAGTGGGTTCACTTTTGTGCACAAGCGCTGGTTTTACAGATAGGCTTTGATTACCTTGGCAGGTAATCCTGGCAAATTGTATTCTGTTTTCCTTTGTTCTGTCACTCAGATGCTCAGAGGAACTGGTGCTCAGAGCTGAAGGACAATTGGTAATCTGAGCAGAGCTGGAAAATGAGGTTTTCAAGCCATAGAGTCTAAAATTCAAGCACCCTCATTGTTTTATTGCAGCTCAAATCAGTCTGTTCATAAGAGTGGAGGTCATTAAGGATGAAAATGCCTCTTTAGGATGACCTTTGACATTGAGGTGAATGGTGGTGAGAAAGCAGAGACTCTCCCAGGGTCAGCTGGGATAAGCTTGAGTGATCAGTCCCTGATGGTATGAAAGGGAGAGGTTAACTGAGCACAGAGCAAAGGCATGCATCCAGAAAACGGGCTGTGTGACCAGGTTTTGTACTCAGAGGACTTTAAGTGAGCCGCATGGGTCTGTTTGGAAGCTAGCATTAAGAGATGAAGGGAAAATTTTGCTGCAAAGGAAAGCATTTGCATATGTGGTCAAGAACTGACTGCTGGACCTAAAGATCTCCTGTCATTACAGAAAGAGTCTCACACATAAATCAGGGTCTTATTCTGGGCAAAGGCAGTTTTCCTGTGAATGTTTCCTTGCTCATAAAAGGCCCTGCTGGTAATACATGCTTCAAGCTTCCATTTAAACATCTAGCAGGTTGCAGTATCTAGCACTGCACTCTCCCAATGAGAGAATCATGATTTAGCCTGGTATCCCAGGGAAAGAAGACTTGTATGATCACGTTCTTGCATATATGTGTGTAAACATCAACTTAAGTACGAATTTACTTGTTTTCCCAGTAGATATTTAACCCAAATTTCAGGGATGCAGAAGGTGCATTTCTAGGTTTATAAGAATAAGAGGAGAACCTCTTACTGCCTCAACTCAAAGAAAGTTCCCATGAAAATTCAGTCTTTATTAAATGTCAGAAAATGTACACCAGGGAAAGACACAGGAGACACAAATCCATAAGAATTCAGTCTTCATTAGTTTTATTGGTCATGTAAGTAACTCAGAGGTTAGCAGGTTCTTGAGCAGACTTGATTCTAACTGACACTAACTGATCCTCGAGCTAGCAGTAGGGAAAAAACCCCAAACCCAGAAGTGTGAGTGAGCAAGAAAATGCATTTCATATGTCAGCAGCAACGTGTGCCATATTATTTTTTGGTCAGCTCTTGCGTTATGATTAGATTTCTTAAAGGTGATGGTTTGCCAATAACATTAACCATACATATCTAGAAATGGAGAGGCTGAGCCAATTTTTCAGCCGCCTTTTCTTTAGATCTGATTAACCCGTGAAATACAATTATTGTGATCAGGGATTTGCACAATTAACCACTCGAGGATAATGTTAAAATAGCTTAGGTGACTATATGCCAGACTTAAGAACTTACTAGCTGAGTTTGTCAGCTCAATTCTGCATATTACATTTCAGAGAGAAATTAGATCTTGGCAAGCATTGAAGGTCTGGGCTCTTGTGCAAACTACAATTAAAGGTCAATACCACTAAAACATAAGAAACAGGAATTCTAGGAAATAAATTGACTGTGTCAGATGTGCTTCAGCTACATCTAAATGGTAGGCTCCCTGGATGCAAAATGGAAGGAAAACTATGGATTGAATAGAAATCGCAAGTCCTTCAGAAATCGGAGGAGGTTGATCACAGAGATTTTTGGCTCCAGCCTTTTTCTTCTCTTAACTAGCAGGTAGTTAAACGTTTTTTGTATAATAGAGGGATGAAGACATTTCATCTAATATAAACGAGGACTTTACGCTATTACTTTCTTGTAACACAGCAGTAAGGAATTTGCAACTAAGGTTTTGGTGAACTCTCATCCACCTCATTTCCTACTGTATGTGTATCAGGGTAAATCTTTCCCTTAATTCAGTGTTAGAAAGAGCAGAACACCAGAGGAGCTTAATCCCGGTCTTTGTGGTCCAGGTTCTGGAGCCAGCGCAGGGGTGATAAACACCTAATGGAATTCATCCTCTGACCTACAGCTTATGCACTGTAGAGCTTGAATTGCACCCACGTGCCCTGGCACAGAGATGTGCTGCTGCATACCTACTCAGGCAGCTCTCCAAGTGCTTTTTGTCACAAGGATACCCGGCATTTTTCTTGTTTGTGTGTTTGCCAGTGCTGTGTAGGAAGGCAGGGAAGGAAAAACCTGACCTACACAGCTTGTCTGCCTTAGCTCATCCGTGAAACCTGTGATCCCCCAGGGTGTGATAATGATTTGTGGTGCTGCTTTCTATAAAGATGATCATGTTTTCAAGGCAGTTCTGGTCATTAAAAACCACTGATTTATTTAAATCTCTTCACTGGGAGTTTTCTAGGCTGTTGCTTGGTCATTTTTTTATTGTGCTTATTGCTCTATTAATTTTTACCTCTGAAATAAAGCAGTTGAATGTCGGAGTTCCCTTTTCCTGCAGTACAGCAAATCTGTCCTTGTAGACAGCAGATGGGGAATAAGCTGAATGTTAAAGGCTTGAGCATTACCTCAGCAATGCACAGATAACTGGGGAAGCCAGTGTGATATTGAAGAAATAGGAAGATAATCATAGAATGGCTGAGTTCAGAAGGGACCTTCAGAGGTCATCTAGTTTATCCTCCTTGATCAGGCAAGGATGCCTAAAGCATGTTACTCAGGATTGTGTCTAAATGGCCCGTGAATATCTCCAAGGGAAGGTGACTCCATAACTTCTCTGGGCAACCTACTCCAATGCTCAGTCACCCTTACAGTAAAGAAGTTCTTCCTCATGTTCAGGTGGAACATCCTGTGGATTGGTTTATGCCTGTTGCCTCTCATCCCATTGCCTGGCACCACTGAAAAGAGTTTGGCCTCATTCTCTGGACACCCTCCTTTCAGATACTTACGCACATTGATCAGATTCCCCCTTAGTCCTCTCTAGGCTGAACAGACCATCTCCACTGACATACAGTATATATCTGGACCTAGAGACTACGTATCATAGATTATGTGCATGTTAAATGATTCAGGTTAGTCACAATTTTCCTCCTACATTGAGTGTAGAAGCAGGTTTTAGTTGAGGGGCTACATTTATATGACAATTAAAAAATTATGACAAATGTATAGAGATTTCTTATTCCCTGGCCTTTATGTGCATGGTAGCAAAAGGCGTATCTGAAATAGGCAATGGGCAAGGAAGGCTTTCTCTTGTAGTGTGAAGGATGAGACTTGAAGAGCTCATGTGGAACACAGCTGGTGACTCATCCAGCACAGGAAGATCAGATCTGTGCTCAGGAAGTCTCCACCAAGAAGGAGACAGAGTTCTGGACCTTCAAGAGGAGAAAGTCTTGAGACTTGAGAGAAAGCTGATCTTCGGAAAAGGACTTGGGGGTGCTGATTGATGGAGCTGAACATGAGCCAGCTTGTGCCCAGACAGCCAAGAAGGCCAACAGCATCCTGGTTTGTATCAGCAGTAGTGTGACCAGCAGGACTATGGAAGTGATCATCCCCCTGTACTGGCAACTGGTGAAGCTGCACCTTGAATCTTGTGTTCAGTTCTGGGCTCCTTATGACAAGAGAGACATTGAGGTGCTGGAACGGGTCCAGAGAAGGGCAACAGAGCTGGTGCAGGGCCTGGGCACAAGTGTGATGAGGAATGGCTGAGGGACCTGGGGGGTTTAGTCTGGAGAAGAGAAGGCTCAGGGGGGACCTTATCGC
>NW_009924177.1:0-2919 GCF_000696875.1 Nestor notabilis | reverse complement strand
CTTTCTTTCTTTCTTTCTTTCTTTCTTTCTTTCTTTCTTTCTTTCTTTCTTTCTTTCTTTCTTTCTTTCTTTCTTTCTTTCTTTCTTTCTTTCTTTCTTTCTTTCTTTCTTTCTTTCTTTCTTTCTTTCTTTCTTTCTTTCTTTCTTTCTTTCTTTCTTTCTTTCTTTCTTTCTTTCTTTCTTTCTTTCTTTCTTTCTTTCTTTCTTTCTTTCTTTCTTTCTTTCTTTCTTTCTTTCTTTCTTTCTTTCTTTCTTTCTTTCTTTCTTTCTTTCTTTCTTTCTTTCTTTCTTTCTTTCCTTCCTTCCTTCCTTCCTTCCTTCCTTCCTTCCTTCTTGTTTTTTTTTAATTCTGGTAGGGTTTTTAAAAGAAAATTTTCAGGAAAAAAAGACGATTTAACTGGCAAAGCATGATGTGGAATGTATATTCCTACATTGCTTGATTTAGACTTATTTTTGTTCAGAACAACTGCTCTGTTACTGATGCTGCAGGGGTTGTATAAAGCAGCAGAACTCTGAGGTACGAGCAGAGTACTTCTGCTGCCGACCTGTTTGCTTGTTTAGAATAGTTTGGGTTGGATGAGACCTTCGCAGGTCATCTAGTCCAACCCCCCTGCAATGAGCAGGGACATGTCCAACTAGATCCAAGTACATTAGTCCTGGCTTTTCAAGCCTGCAGCTGGGAATGTTTGGCTTATCAGGAGAGCCCAGGCAGGGGCAGCACAAAATGCTGTGTCCTGCAACCTTATTGGGCTTGGAGGAGCCTGGTCTAGTGTCCCTACCTGTGGCAGGAGATTGGAACTGGATGAGCTCTAAGGTTCCTTCCAAACCAAACCAGTCTGGGATTCTATGATTTGTTTCTCTGCTGAGACAAAATTGTTCACACAGAGGTAGTGTTTCATGTCCCCCCAGAACTGAACTTGGAGTCAACAGTTCGTTTCTGATCATCCTGTGAATGGCTTTCAAATGGAAGTTCAATCATGGTCTCTGTACAGCCCATGTCAGCTGTTTCTCTGGGTGCAGACAAGCTGTGAGTAGGTTATCCTTTATTCTGGTGTCTGCTGAGCCCTCGATGAACCTGATCGGTTAGGCGTAGGAGAACTTCCAGTCTTATTACGGTCAAAATAAGCAATTCAAGCAGTTAACATAGCTCCTCCTGACAGAAGCAGGTCATGGAGGAATCTTCTGGGCAGCTCAGTCACTCCAGAGGGGCTGGAGACTCCCACTCTTCTTGCCCTGCAACAGGGAGAAGGGGAATGAGTAGGGGGTGAGAGAGCGCTTCGGGCAGCCATGCCCAGGAGAGGGCTCAAGCCTTCAACGTTTTGTTGGTTCTTTTAACAGTTTTCTAACTCTTCCATATTTTTCTTTAACCCATTGAGAATAGGTTTTGAATGCTGCTCTTGTGCCCCATGATGTCTTAGATTTCAGAGTAGTTGATTTCTCAGTGGACAGCATACATGTATGCCTGATGATAATGTTAGGAGCTACTATGTCCTGGTATACTTTGTTACTAACTGACTATTTTACAGCCATCTCTCAATTAACTTGAGTGTGAAAAATAAAGATGGGTAAAGAATGGTGCCATTAATTCCCTGCTGATGGGGAGCCAATTGTTCTGTGCTTTCCTACTGCTTTTTATTTGCCTGTTCAAGATCAGCAGTGTTCTCAGAGAAGCGAGCAGCTTCAGGCAGCAGCTTGCACAACGAGCTGTAGTGGCTTCTCTTCCCCTACAGTGAAGGTAAGATGATCTTAGAAAACCTTACTGAATCTCAGAGCCTGTCATTTGAAACATACAGTGGGATGTGAAAAATAGGATGGCTGGAGCCAGAAAAAAAAATGGGATTCTGAATATCCTGTCTTCCCCAGATATTGAAGGTGAATGTAGATTTTTATATATCTCTGCATATTTTCAGGGAGTTGGAGATCACATTGATAGGAGTGTTTAGAAGACTGACAAAGTTTCAACTCTACAAAATTCATACTGTCTACTATGTAATGCTGTCTGCCACTGCTTGTCTTTGCCCCTTTGATGGTCAGGTTGCTCAAGTGCTGCTGTACCTATGATACTGTACGAGCTGTTTGGCTGGCCATTAGTGTTGCAAAATGCCCACGTGTTGCTGTTGGTTATGCTATTTTAGTATTGCTTATCTGTAGGTTCAGTGCAAGCTAATATTAATTATATCCTGATCAGCACACTTGTAATTTGTAGCTTCTGCAGGCTTCTGATGTGACTTAAGAATAATTTCTGTCTGTCTTAAACATTGTTTTCAAAACATAAATCAGTAGTATGCTGCTATTGCCTATTGTTTTAGCTGCCTCTGTTTCTTGTCCTTTTTCTGCCTTATCTGGTGTCCAGCTGAACATTTTATGCTAGCTGTGTGAGGAGGGAGGGCAGATGTGGTGGCTTTATCAGGAGAAGCATGTGCGTGGGAAAACCAGAATACAGCCTTTAGCAAAATCTGTACCTTGCCCAAGAGCTGAAGTAACTTGGCAAAATACCTTAGTGCAAAAGAATGTGCCCCTGACTTTGACATAAGCAATCAGTGGTTGCATGTTTGTGTCTTAGTGGAAACCACTCAATATGTTTTCTATTTTTGTCATCAGTATTTCACACAAGCCTTGACCAAGTGCAGATTTTTGGGAGCAGCCTGAGAGGAGGACAGAAATTTCCCTCAGTTCAGATGGAGTTGACTCTGGGGAATACATGTGGCCAAGAATTGATGACAGTGCATCTTTGGTTTAGGAACTGGGAGAAAATTGATGATGAGAAAGGATGTATTGCTCTTGAGTATGTTCTTAATGAGAAATAACTAAACCAGATGGACTTCTGATGAAATTCAGAGTGGTCAGATGATGAAAAGTAACAAAAGGTAAATGAGCCATTTGCATATAGCATTTGGAACAGGCTGCCCAGGGCAGTGG
>NW_009924176.1:0-12094 GCF_000696875.1 Nestor notabilis | reverse complement strand
CGTAATTATATATGTATTAATATAAAAATATATAAAAATACGTGTGTATATCATATATCTGATATCTAGCTCTATATTTTTCAGTCTTCTAACTTCAAGTAATGTAAGGGAAAAAACTTAGGAGAACAGTGTAGGAAAAACTAACAAGACTGAGAACTCAGATATCACAAAAAGTAGGAATGAGGATACAAAGAGTTGAAGACAGCAAGTCTGTTTTACCTGTGGAAAGAGGTTGAGAAGAAAGCTTGACTGTGGGCTGTTCAGTTGCAGGCTAAAGAGAACTATATTGGCAGAAGTCATTTTATACGAGGTACTCTTTAATTGAACAGACAAAAGCATGGAAGGACCAGCTGTTGAACACTGAAGGCATCCAAGTTCATGTTGAAAAGAAGACGGACATTTTTATCAGAGGAAGCAATTTACCAGTGGAGAGAGATTAAAAAGTGGGAAAATGAGTTGGGATGGGTCAGCATTTGAAAGTGTGACCTGCTGAAGACCTCTCGTGTCCCTGAGGATTTGTCTGCTTTTCTTCCAGCTATATCACCTAGGCTAATAAAATATATTTCCTGCCTCCTTCCCCCATGGCCTGATTCTCACTCCAGTCACAAACTCTTGAGTCAGAGCGACACTGGTGGAACTGTGTGGCCTGTGATTACAGTAGAAACCCCTAACACTCCTTGGGTGTTTTAAAAATCTGTTACTTGACCAACAGTTGCAAGAAGCCTCAGATGGGTAGATGTATTTCCCCAAATTTTATGCATTTTCTATATATGGACAGCTCTTATTCCTTAGAACAGGTTGTAGATACAATCAGTCTGCCATTCTGTTCTATCATCCTGCTACGTCAGCATTATATTGCTTTTCCCATGACTCTTTGACACTATGATTGTTCAGTTTCAAAAAATTACATTTAATGCTTACTTTATTAATACTGTCTGCCTTGATCTCTGAATATTTTATAATCACAAGAAAGATTCCCTCTTTGAAGAATCATGTTTGTTTACTTAGCTTTTGATTTCTGCTATGTAGTTATGACAACATTTAACTATGGTGAACTTTGTATTATCGGAGTGATGGAACTTGTGTCCTTAGCAGCCCATCTACTCTCTCATATATGATCATGGATAAATAGAGAAGTATGGTATCACAGGAGTACTTAACAATTTTCTTTGTCCTGTGTATGACTTATGGTTATGCACAAATGTCAGACGTGTTGGCCAAGGATTTTGTCTTCATCCAAACATCTTCAAGCATAATTTTAACTAGTTATGCGTGACCTCTAGTATTAGTCCTTTTGTTTTTTCACATTGATTATATCAGGTCCTAATAAACTCATCCCACATTGTGTCAAGTTAAATTTTATTCCAGTCTAAAAGAATTATTTGTCAAGATACTGCTATTATCTTAAACTTTTTCTGCATGAAATAGGTGATGCTCAAACTCTTCAACAACTTTCAAATATTCAAAAAATGCTATCCAGTATGTAAGCAGTGTAGGTAGAATTTAGCTGCAAATGTACGTAGTTGTATTTCTTAAATGATAGCAGGGTTTGGTCCTTATTTTGTCAAAACTGGGGTTTGGTCCCTGCGATTTGTTGTTCATCTTCTACACTTTCACATTCCTTGTTATCAGAGTAACCCACACAAACTTTTCCTACAGAGATATAGCCATATCCAAATCAACTCCATCTGAATACTGTATAATTTAGTGAAGCTACTGCTTGTATAATCTACTTATCGTCAAGATGCAAAGACTTATATTATCTAAAACAGTTGAATAAATATACTCAAATTCCCCTGTTGCTTTCCTTTGTCTGGCTGTGCCCACCAAGTGTTGTTTAAATTACAAAGAGAAAAATTGTGCCCTTTAGCTTCAAATATGTCAAAATGGAGAAACTTCACTAAAAAAAACCTAGAAACATTTAATCTAGTCCTCCCTGCTTATGATTAGACATTCAAGCGATTGATTTCTTCATTTCCTTGGTCTTTGATAAATCTGATAGGCAATTCAATGGGAAGTGCTGATTCATCAATGAAAGTCAGAGGGTTGAAAATGGTTATCTTGAACTCAATTATCTTAAGGGTCTTTTTCCAGAAAAAAAATATCCTATGATTCTAAAAAGAAGCAACAGTCTGACCCTTTTAAATGAAAGCAGAATTAGGTCCAGAAAAAGGAGTGAAGTACTGAGAAGACAGGAGATGATTTTAAAGTATGCTTAAAATCTCCAGAAAAAGTTTAAAGTACTCCCTCCAAGAAGGAAAGGAGGATGTCTAAACATGCTCCAGTAATTTTCACATAACAAAACCAAGAAAAGCAAGGCATACGACCATTATCTCCCAGGAATATCTCTCCTCATACTGTTTCAGCCAGATAATATTAGGCTGTCAACATATGACTGACCCATGTTTCTCGGCTCCTCAAACGACAGTGTCTCAGAGGACGTTGTGTACTTAATGGCAATCAAAATGGCAAAGACTGAACAATGCTACCAAAACACTGCTTTTTTTTAAAGGGAACTACTGAAATCTTACAGGTCTCTTTGAGAACATGAAACTAAAAACTCTTTTTGCAGGAATTTACAAAGTGTCCCTGATGTAGGAAATAAGAGCACTGCAGAGTTCTTACCAGATTCATATCGAATCAAGTAGAAAAGCAACCTACATCACTGGCTTTGTCTCCACTGATCCAAAGGCCATTCATTGACAGGCCAGCACAGTGGAAGACAAGAGTAAATTAACATCTAAGGTTACATACAGTGCTGAGCCAGTAGGAAAGCTTGCCTCGCTGGGGAAAGAAACATACCGCTAATGAAAGAGATTTCCTAGAATAAATACCAATATTTGTACCATAGCCAAAGGAAAGAGAAAGAGGCCTGGAAAGTCACTGAGAATAGAGATCATGTCTGCCATGACCAGGCGCCTGAAGATTTATTATAAGTGCGTATATTTTAGGCAGAGGTTAGGTAGGATCACTTAAGATTAAACTACTACTTCTTATAATCAAGCTTTAAGTGAGAAATTCTCATCTGGGAAACTCTGGAGAACCTGGTCACTTAGGACAGATAAGGAGCAGGTGCAGAAGGGAAAGGGTAATCATGATCTCTGCTTCACAAACCCCCAGTCCTTGGAACTTCTTTTCCAGTAGGTTTGGGTTTTTTCTCCTCCCTTTTATCCCTACAGCTCAGAATTCAGAGCTGCAGTAGAAGAGAACAACCAGAAGCACATTATATTTTAATAGTCTGCTCTTTTATTTCTGGTTAGTTGCATAAGGGAAGTAAGGGACAGTTCTTCTCATCTTTTAAAATAGCAAAACATAACAGTTTTTATCAAACAGTAAATGAGGATGTTTACATTCATAGATTCTGGCTGATTTTATTTTGAATTATCTGCTGCACTGATCATGTCAGTTTATGTGGATCAGTCATATGTTGCTGTATTTCCCCTTCAAACCTGCGTGGCAAGGTTTGAGGGGGAAAAGGGGAGGCTACAGGGGTGGCTTCTGTAAGAATCTGCTAGAAGCTTCCCCCGTGTCCAATGGAGCCAGTGCCAGATGGCTCCAAGATGGACCCACCACTGGCCAAGGCCAAGCCCATCAGCAACAGTGGTAGCGCCTCTGGGATAACGTTTAAGAAGAGGGAAAAAAAATCTGCACAACTGCAGATGAAAGGAGTAGTGAGAATATGTGAGCAACAACTCTGCAGCTGCCAAGGTCAATAAATAAGGAGGCTAGCAGCTGCTCCATGCACCGGAGCAGAGATTCCCCTGCAACCCGTGGTGCAGATCATGGTGAGGCAGCTGTGCCCCTGCAGCCCATGGAGGTCCATGGTGGAGCAGATACCCACCTGAATCCCATGGAGGTCCACAGTGAAGCAGATATATCCACCTTATCTCCCTCTTCCTTCCCAGGGACAAGAGTGTAAGCAGGATGGGGGAACAGAAGGTTGGGCTCCTGTAGAGGACCTCAAACCAAAGGTTCCATGTTGGAGCAGACACCCACCTGAATCCCATGGAGGTCCACAGTGAAGCAGATATATCCACCTTATCTCCCTCTTCCTTCCCAGGGACAAGAGTGTAAGCAGGATGGGGGAACAGAAGGTTGGGCTCCTGTAGAGGACCTCAAACCAAAGCAGAGGAATGCCTAAAGGTGGCTGTAACCCCTTGTTGTTCATCATGCTGGAGCAGGCTCCTGCCAGGACCTGTGGTGCCATGAAGAGAGGAGCCCGTGCTGGAGGAGGTTTGCTGTAGGACTTGTAACCCCAAGGGGGACGCACACTGGAGCAGCCTGCTGCTGCTCCCCATGGAAGGGACCCGTGCTGGAGCTTTTTATGAAGAACTATAGCCAATTTGGAAAGACTCAATTTGGAGAAGTTCGTGGACAACTGCCTCTTGTGGGAGGGACCCCACTGAAGTAGGGGAAGAGTGTGAGGAGTCTTCCCCCTGAGGAGGAAGGACTGGCAGAGACAACATGTGATGAACTGATCACAATCCCCATTCCCTGTCCCCCTGTGCTGCTGGTAAAAAGAAGGTAGAGAAATCAGGAGTGAAGTTGAGCCCGGGAAGAAGGAGGGGTGGGGGGAATGTGCTTTTAAGATTTGGGGTTTATTTTTTATTATCCTACTCTGATTTGATTGGCAATAAATTAATTTCCTTTTCCCCAGGTTGAGTCTGTTTTGCCCATGATGGTAACCGATGAATGATCTCTTCCTGTCCTTATCTTGACTAATGAGCTTTCCATTACATTTTCTCTCACCTGCCCAGTCAAGAGGGGAGTAATAGAGCAGCTTTGGTGGGCACCTGGCTTCCAGCCAGTATCAACCCACCACGATCAACCCACCACAGCTGATACCTTGTATTGATTTGAGATTACTGACAAAAGTGATTTCTGAACTGTATAGACAAAAAACAGCACAAAAGATGTTGTTAATAGTTACTATTGATACAAAACCAGTTCATAGCAAGCCATTTGAAGGACAGTATGAGGACCCTAAAAGCTATTTTTAAGGCTAGGGCACTTAGAGCAAATACATAGTCTTTGTTCTAAAGAATCAAAGTCTGAGATTAGTGCTAGCAGAGCCACAGAGGTGGGAGAACATCATCAAACAAAATACTACCAGAAAGAATAATAGGTAGTAATCATAGCTTAATCAACAGCCTGACTTCTGTCAGGTGTGTTTTGTAGGCATTACAGCAAAGGAGGATTTTTAGGTAAGATAATGAGGATATCTGTGCCTGTTAAGGAAGCTCCTTTCAAGGTTGGGAAGGCATGAAGTTGCCTGATTGAAATCAAATAAAACTCTGGGAGGGGCCAGCATCAGAGTCTAGGGGAAGGCATTAATATGTGATGAGAAGCAGATAAACTACCAAAGGCTTTGAAAGGCATATAAAGAAAATGTGCTTGTTAGTGAGGTATTAGTGAAGGAATGAGATAAGGAGAGGGATGCACAAAGAAGGGATGAAAAGAGAAGAGGATCATTGCCACAGCAGCAGGCTCTGGAAATGTGTAGGTTAGGTATGGTACAGCTTCCAAGGCTAGGAAAAAGTAACTGAAACATGATAGAAACCAGGCTGGTACTTTTAGCTACTAAAGCTCCCTAGCTCTACTCTTAAGCAGAGGGAGCTTGGGCAGTGAGGTAACTTCACCTGAGGTTTTTCCAGCATCTTACATGAGGCTTAGAGTTTTGGAATGTAGAAATCCCCCATGATTTAGTGCTCTCATTTAAACATAAGCAAGAGTGTGAGTCTTGGAGGGATATGCAAGGATGTCCTCTCTCCTCCTTCCCAGGGACAGGAGTATGAGCAGGGTGGGGGAACAGAAGGTCAGGCTCCTGTGCAGAGGTGTGCCTAGCTGCAAGGAGCAAGACACGGAGAAGGCAGTTTGGAAGTGAGGGAAAAAAGTTCATTACTAGGATGAAGGGGATATGGGGACAGATCTGGGCCAAGTCCAAAGTAAGTTGGAGAGTGATGCGAAAGCCAAGGAAACCCAGAGAGAGTTGTAGGCTGTCTTTTCATTTGTTTGTTTGTTTGTTTTAATTATAGATGCATATTTTTCTTGTACTTGGTAAGAAGATAACTGCTTGGGTTTGGAAGCCTTGGCTTGCTCTTACAGAGATGAACTGTACACTCAATGTGCCTTTGCAGACCTCCTGGAACGTAGAGACAGGACTTTGAAGAGATTAAGCATTGGGAAAAGAGCATAACAAGATTTTCCCAAGGAAGGAAAGGGATACCCATGAAATTCACAATTGAAATATAAAAGCTACAAAATAAAATTATCTGATTCTGCTTCCACAAACACAGACATGAATCAAAGCCAGGCTGGACAGGGCTTTGAACAATGTGGTCTAGTGGAAGGTGTCCCTGCCCATGGCAGGGAGGTGGAACTAGGTGATCGTTAAGGTCCCTTCCAACCCAAACCTTTCTGTGATTCTATGATCTTGCAAATGAGAAGACCACACCATTTTTTTACTTTTTATTTTTTAAATCCATTCACATTTTAAAGGATACACTCAGCAGCATGGTTATTTTAAGATCAGCTCAACATGTCTATCTGGGCATCCTTTAAGACTGACTTCTTCCCGTAACGAAAAATGAGAAGTATCTTTCTAAATAGAGATTGCATCTACATACGCATCTTATACAGTTTAATATTCCCTTCTCCAATAAGCACATATACACTCTAGATGTGAAGAAATAGAGTTTTACAGGTTTCTATGAGACTTGTCAGTTAAAGAATCTTTGGATAATGAAAAGATTGAGAAATAATAACAGGTCCTGCGATGGCACTGGCTACACCTTCCTTATATCATTGGGTTGATGCTTATCTGGGCTGCTGATCTGGTTCTGTAGATTTTCTTGGTTACTTTTCTCAAAGTCATATTAGATACAGTTCTGCTTCCAGCCAGCAGGACATACCAGTGGTTCATATTCGGCAGAAGTGACACAATTTTATTTACCTACCTCTTGTGAGCCTTTTACTTCTCAGAGTCTTTGTTTTCTTCCTCAAAGAAAGCTACACATAAAGCAATGGTGATAGCGATGGCTTTTGCTGGCTCAATTATTCTTTAGGTAGAGTGGATTTCACACTTTGGAGCATCTAGACCAACAGTTTCATAACAGCCTCGCTTCAAGACCAAGTTATATTGGATTTAATTGGTTTACAGAAGCTCTCACTTGTCATCGAAATGACATCTTTGGCTGTGCACTACCTTGCAAAGTGCTGCTGAGAGTAAACTGCACATATCCTGAATCCCTCAAAGGGTCTCCTGACCTTGCAAAGCTCTGGCATTTGGACAATCCCATAGCCACTCACTACTGCTTTAGTCTTGCTGCCCTATTCTGCTGATGAAAGTAGGCCTACAAAACCTTTGTTGCCGCCAAAGTTTCTTCCTTTTCTGAATTTCAGTATGTTTCAAATGCATCTCTGTAAGCCTCTTGCTAAGTAGAATAGACAACTGAATTTTGCAATTAAATCTCATACTGAGGAAGAAAACTGTCAACTAGTAAACACTGACATCTAAGAGTACTCAAATTAATGGATAATGCATTTTATTAAATTAGCAGCCAAAATCTGCATGCCAGCAAAAGCTCCTAGCTTCTGATTACCTCCGGGAACAAAGAACAACTAGAGCATGCTTATAAATAGTGGCAGTGGGCTTAACATATGTTACCTTCTTTCCTAGATAAATATTAATTAACCATGCAGAAGAACCAGTTCTTTAGTAGAAAGAAATCTTTGTACCTCCCCTTAAATCAGTGTTGACATGCTGATTTCACAAGGAAAAGATTTAATTCTTAATTTTAAGCAATTTTACTTAACTGTGATTCACTGCATTGCACAATTTTCCATCAAGCTTTCTGCATTAGTAGTTTGCTGCTTTAAAATGTGTGCAGATTTTTTTTTTAAACACAGAATTCAGTTTCGTTTCTGAAAACTTGATATTTGGGACCCATTTGAAACCAAGTCTGGATCCTGAAAGGACACCTTTGCAGACTTCATCTTCTAAAGAAGAAAAATTTGAACATACTGGAGTGGGCCAAAGCTTTAAAGCTGATATGGGTCCATATCTGAAAGTGGAGGATTTATTCTGCCATGTCTGAGGACAGAACGTGACACTTTTTTAATTCGAATCCCCCCAGAGTCTACCTGCAGCATCCTTTGCCTTCACGCTGAATGGGTGCTCTTCTCTTTTTTTGTTTTCTTCTGTGGTAGGCAGGAGTTGAAGGTTATGCCGTTGACTTTCAGTCCTAGTAGACAGCCCTACCTTTATGTCATACTGTCACTGCTATTTCCTCCAGTTAATTCCCCAGTGGATCTGCATGTATTTCATCACAGACAGATCCTGGAGGGTTAAAACCTCTTAAAGTGTACAACTGGAGACAACCTGAACTGCAGGGATGATTGTCCAGGCAGACTCTCTGGCAGCAAAATGTGTATTTGCACTGATTTTAGTGTGAATTAGAGGCTCCAGTAGCCTCAGATGGAAATCACAATAACAAGGAGGCAACACAAGCAGTAATTTCTTTTGCTTTGTAATGAAGCAGGAGAATAATGGGCAGTGTAGAAGGAGAGGAGATGGGGCAGGACTGAAGCAGTTTCCGGTGGAGGGTCTATAGGAACATCATTAAAGAGCAGTCCCTTATAGATGAACGAGTAACAGTCACCAAACTCAACTGTAGCCCCCATGAACTGCAATGTGTCAGGATGGGTGCAATGTCTGGAGACAAAATGGTAAAGACAGTGTAACGGAGGACTGGAGTTTCTTTTTGCTTCACCTCAGTTGCCTACTTAAAGTAATTGAATAATCTTTGGAGGGTATCTGAGCACATTTTTCAGCAACTGTACCTGACCAGTATGAAGAATAAGGAAATAACTTGATCTGGCTTTATTCCCTTGGGTCGAAAAACCTCAGCCTATACATGTGCCTACTGAGTCCATGTGCTTGTTTCTTTTTCTGGGTCCTTAGAGTCAAAATCAAAACCAGGCCCAGCTGTTCCTTATAATTAAATTTCAGTAACTCAAACTGGGTGTTTTTATTTTGACTAGTGACTTAAAAGTGTTGGCATTTAAATAGCCTTAGCTATATTTCAAAGTTAACATTGAGAAACTTCACACATACATTAGTGTTATTTGTCTGTTGGCAAATTCAACAAAATACCACTGCATTGATTTACATAGTGAAGGTTATCTTTGCTAACAGAAGGACTCAGAATTTCATTATTTAAAATATGAGGATGAATCTCATCACATTGCAGGAGGCTACAGATGGCAGTACATACAACTTGCCACCTGAATCAAGGGTAGAGGTGATGTTTATATTGTGTGCTGAACCCTGTGTTCAAATATACCTAGAAGATCCAAAAGCCAAAACCTAGACAACATTATCTGTGGCCAGGACAGATCTGACTATAGGATGAGGACTTTTTCTTCCTGGTACTCAGGTTTGTTTCTATGTGTCTGTCTTCTCTCTCTAATTTATTTATAAGTCAATGATGACATTTATGCCATACATGGGCACTTTGTGATGCAATAAACCAGTAATAGGCTCAGTTTTTATTGCAGTTTCTATATTTGTATTTTAATATATCAAAATATGGATTTAAGAAGTATTAACAGTCCTATGTCAGCAGAAAGAAATTAATTTTATGCTTGCCTCCGCACAGAAGCCAGAAGCTTTAGGAAATAGGATCTCTTCCCTTAAGCATCTTCTCAGATCCAGTTAGGAGAGGGGAAGGTAAACAATGAAATGCAAGCTTCAGGGTGACAGCACAATAATGAGATATGATCATTCATGTGATAATATATATGATTCACAATATGTTTTTGAGTAGTACTCCAAGATGCCAGTACTTATTGATGTTCTAGGTAGAACCTGGTTCCTGTTTTCACCAAGCCTTGTCTCATGGGAGCCCAGCTGCAGCACGGGGCTACGTAGTGAAGTCATCCCAGTTAGACCTGCAGGGGGTTGAATGCTTTCCTGACCACTGGCAGCAGGACTACGTAGCTGAATAAGAAACAAGCCAGCACAACAGAAGAAAACAAGGGAAGAGAAAAGCATCTTCTTGCCAAGACAAAGAGGGAAGCAATGAATGATGATTACTGATGAATAATAACCCAGAATTAATGGAGAAGGGCAACAGCAAAAGCTGTGCACAGACACAAACATTTTATAATGAGGGTAAACAGTGACATTAGTAGGGTGACCAGAACTCATTGCCCATTCACATAGTACATGTCTGCATTACATGACATGACTGATGGCAGTGGCTAGGGCTAGAACATTACCCTTGGAGGCACTATAATTTTATCAGGAGAGCCTTTCCACCAGTGGAAAGCTGCCTCAAAACTGAATAAAGAACTAGGTTTTCCTCTTGTTATTATTGGTGTTTTAAATTTAAATCAGTCTCAGATACGTAGCCCTATTTGGGAAGAATGTTGAGTTACGGACGCTCGAGGGCAGCTGCCAACTTAAGCACAACTAAATTAAGCCAGAAATGTCGAGCAGAAGTGGAAGCAATATCACACTGTGTTAAAAAGCAGGAATATAAAATCTCTGCCCATCAAAGAGACCAGAAGACTGTAGATAGTTCTGTATTATTATTTTTAACACAATAGAACCTAGAGACTCCAGCCAATTACCACACTCCACTGAGCACTAGGAGGCACCACAAAATAAAATCATGGAAACAGACCAAACCCTATCCCAAGCCCTTTTGGGAAAACAGAAAGGCTTTCTGACATTTTATCTTCCTATCATTTTGGTGAACGTAGGCAAACCTTCACTGCCACACTTTGATTAATCCAAGCCAATCCTCTCCTTACCTCAGTTCTTGAGAGAGCCCAATTAAAGAGCAGATCTATGACCGATTTTACAAAATCGCAAGCACCATCACTGCTTTTTGATCTCAGAGGACCTGTGGGTGCTTAGTGCATCCCAAGATCAGGGTGCCTTGCCCAGTATTGAAAGAGGGAGCAAAAGAGTTTTCTCTGCAGGGCTCTGGCTTTCCCACACTGCTGAACAGCCCTTGCTCTCCCGCAGTTCAATGCTTCTCTTCTTAGAGTTTTCAGTCTCACCCAGAGGGGTGACCTCTGGGCCACCATGGATTGTCTCCAGCCTCTCGTGCTGTTCCTTGATCTGCATCCTTTCAGGTGTGCCAGTTCCTTTTGCTCAAGGATGACCAACAGGGCAGTGAGGTTTCTCACCCTGCCATAAACCGGATGTCTGAGGGAGATCAACACAGTGTTTATCCCTGTGTGGTGCTGAGCATGGCCCAGGAAGAATGGAGGCACAGGGAAACACTTTGCTTTCCTACCACGGAGGAGAACAGCCAGGAAGAGATATCCAAGAGGGAAGCACTGAGAGTTTGCAGGGAGCTTGCTCAGGCAGATAGCAGCATGTGCAGGTGTGCACAAACATGCCTGCAGACAGACATGCCCTTGCCTCCTCTTTACTGGGTATGTCATGGCATCTTCGGGAGATTTGCTCCAAGGCTGGAGACCAGACATTTATGGAACTTGGAATTACCCTGACCCAGCAAAAAGCAAGCTCGCACTTTCCTTTGTGTGCAAAACTTCCTGCGGCTGCGAAGAAAAAACGCCAGCAGGAGCTGCGGGACATGGACAAATGTGTGCGCCGGGTACACCTCCTGCCCCCACCTCCCGAGCAGAGAAGGATCCTGCGGGGCACGTCAGGGCTGTTCGGTCACGGATGTGCGTTTCCAAGCACAACAGGGAAGGAAAAAAAAGAAACCATAGGAAGAAAGAAAGAAAAGGGGAGTAAAAGGTAAGAAAGCCTGAGCCCAGGAGGCGCTTGACTGCTAAAAGTTTAAGTGTAAAGCAGGCGAAGTGACCCAGTGGTACCTGCACCGCCTGCAGCAGCAACGCGCGAGGCCATGCCGGGCCGCACAGCCCCCTGCCCGCCGGGGAGGGCGAGCGAACCCGAGCTGCCTGCCCTTTCCGGCTTGCCTCTGTCCCTGTCCCGCACCATCCTGCTCGCTCCTGCCCTTCCCTGCACACACAGCTCCGTCACGGAGCGGTATCTGCAAGGCCACTGTGGGACGGGGCGGCGGGCGACAGCCATCTCTGCGTGGGGAGCAAC
>NW_009924175.1:0-26281 GCF_000696875.1 Nestor notabilis | reverse complement strand
CCGTGCCACACGCGTGTATTTAGGTTGCTTTGTGTGATGAGTCTCACAAGCTTGTTAGACCCAGGTACTGAAGTGTCTGCAATGCAAGTGGTGTGTCAGCACGCGTTCTTTGTCCTTGAGACTTCCCTAAGCTGCTTACATTAAGCATATGCTCAGCTCCTTACTTTGGTTTTCCAAGCTGCTGTGAGCTTCTTACAGACAGGTCACAGTCAGGGTCCAGCATTATTGTTCATACTGGGAATATGTTCACCTGGAAATAAACTCCCCCCACCTTCCCCATTTCCAACAACCTCTCTCGGCATCAGAAACTACTGTTCCATGCATTTAGACAAATGGAGGTGCCAGCAGTAAAAATGCTTGTAGCTTTTCCTGCCGTTGCTGGTACCACTCCTGCAGTATTTTCTCCAAAGAAAGGTGCATGTGGACACAGTCAGGATCAGAATGTAACAGCCGCCACGTCTATAAGATGACTGTTTTCTAGATCAGAGAAAGTGACCGGCAATGCAGGTCAGCATTTCATTAGAAAAATAAAGCTACTTAATATAAACCTACTTGTGCTGTCTAAAAGAACTAAGCACCGTATGTCTATGCATGAGAAGGTCTGAGAAAAGGGTTTCATGCACAGGCCAAAAATCTAACGAATTCACATGGCAGAAAATAGTAAGCTGAAAGCCACATCTGTGATCATTCTTGGTTGGTAAAGGCAAGCTATGACTGATTATATCCCCTCCTGACTTGCTGACAGTCCATTTCTGGAGGGAAGCCTTCCTCCCACTTGGCATTGTGCTGTGCTCCAAGCATCTCTGTAATTAACTTGCCTGAATGCAGCAGACTTCCCTAACTACCACTTGGCATAACATCCCATAATGCTGAGCAGCTTACCAAGAAGATAAAAAAAAACAGCCTTCAATATATTTGCCCGTGCTGTAGTTATTTTCATACTGTCATTCTACAGATGGGGGAGAAACACAGTGAGTTGAGCTGATGGACAGTATTTTGTACTCCTTGGGAGTTTTATCCAGTTTAGTTATTTGTATAGTGTCCAATATTATAGTATCTGAGAGAACCACGACCAATACCCATAGTATTTGACCACCATACCCATAGTGAGATGAGGGAATTTTTATAATTGCAATTTAATAGATGAAGTTCGCACTGTCAGGGTTATGCTTGTATCTGTTCAAGGGGGGCTATGCTCTGTAAATAGTACGTCTTTGCGTACTGCTGTTGCTGTTGTCAGGAGAGCTAATAAAACTGACTGGCAGGCAGAACTCAGCCTCTTTGAGCTGTTGCCCACTAGAGCCTTCCCATCTTCTATTTCTGTCTCTTTTCTTGTGCCCAGTTTCCATTCCCTGCTATTAGGAACCACAATTGTGGAATACCACATACATAGTGTTCAGCTTAGTTTTATTTTGCCCTGGTTTTCTGTAGAGATGTGATATATATGATCATATTGCCTGCTTGTGCATGTATGGCTTTAGGTTTATGACCTCTGTGCTAATTTATTTTTTGACTCATTGATCCGTCTCTCATTTGGGTCCTTATAGATGTTGCAGCTACAGAAAGGCTTCGTTTGTCTTGACCATCAAAGTTAAGCAACCAACAGATACAAAACTAAAGGAAAGTAAACTGCAGTAGTTGTAATGTGCACAGTATTGTTAATTTAAATACATCTATTAGGAGAAATGGTTGCAGCTGAGGGGCTTAAATATCAACAGTGTGAGATAACCCCTTTCTCTATATGTAATTCATGATTTATAATATCATTGTTACAATTTTAGCAGTGGCTTGCTGAGACCAGCATAGAAATAAGAACCAGTTGAAGTTAAATAAGTAAGGTTCAGGTTACAGAGCTTTTAGACCGAGGGAAAATAGCATGCCAGCTCGGTTTTCAGGTGATGGGAACTAGTTATAAATTTGTTGCCAAGGTTCTGCAGGTAGTTGAAAAAAATCCATTCTTCCCTCCAGCAAGCCTGGCTCATATCTTACAGGTAGTAAAAATGAGAAGGGAAGGCAAAGAAGTCTTGCAGACTGAATGTTTGCTTCATTGGTGATTTTTATATCCTAATATAAACCAGAGTGTAGTCAAAATGGATGATGAGATCGAAGTGCCAAGATCTTGCTCTGCAATAACCGTCCTTTTAGTAGCTAAAATAAACTTTGTTTTTTATGATTCAGAGACAAATGGTGTGTTGGGTAACAACTCGGAGAGACATCTGGCTGGTTGGAAGCGAGGAAGGCTTACCATGTGCTTTTGCTTTAGACTTTTTAAAGCATAGAGGTCACCCGTTGACTGCAGCGCAATGTCATCATCTTCAAGGACTGCGTGGTCTCATGGGCTAGACAGCTGGGAAGAGCATCAAAAGTAAGCTGACCAGCTCCTCCTGCCACATGGTGCAGAAGACAGGTTATAAAACACTGAGGTACAGACCTTGCTGCGGAGGAATGGGAAATGGAAGCTAATTGCATTTACATGCAGGTGAGTGTGTTTTCTGAGATGAGAAGATAGGAGATTCACACCATCTGACAAACACCCCCAGAGCATGTGCATACACTCATTTCCCTGGTCACCTAATTACAATCTTCACACCGTGCTCTCAGAAATAAATTGATCTTCCATTTTTAGCAGGATTCAGATACATTTGGTTTGATCAATTTAAAATAATCTCTTGATGTCCTAATGAACAAAATCTTGCATATACCTTAAGTATTATAAAATATTATCACGTCTAGAACAAATACAGTGCAGAATGAGATACTGAGCCACACAATAGTTCTCAGTGCCTCTGCTCGTACAGAATGATGTAATGCTTTATTCATGTTTTTGCAGGGGCTTACTGGTGGTAATCATTGTACATACACATTGCATTTTATCTCCAGATTCAAGAGTGTTAGTAGGAAAAACTGATTGTGTGCCACCGCTTACTAAAAATAAAAACAACCCAAATGTCTGTTATTGTTCATTTACCCTTCATTTGCACTAGGAAGCTCAAGCTTTGAAATGCCCTCTGGATATTTATCAGAGTATATTGAAAAGAAAATACACTTGGAAGAAAGCCCCCAGCAGTTCACTTCCCTTGATTCGTTTTTTGTCCATGATTCATTTCTTAGACTTTTGGATGCTTCATTTGCTTTTCATTCCAAATGTGAACTGTTTATTATTATTAATGATGTTTCTGTATTGCTATGTTGCATGGAGGCCCTAATCAAAACTGTCCTGCTGTGCTGGATGGTGTGCCAAAGTCAGATTACAGTACATGCTCTAGAGAATTTACAGATTAACCGGAAGGTGTGATCATGCAAGGTGCAGAAAGCCTTCTGCAAACCAGTGAGAAAACTGGATGTGCATCATTTACAGTGATAGTTGGGGTCACACCACATGTTGCAGAAAGTGCCTGCACCCCTGAGTGCCTGCTACAGAAATAATGTCAGCTGTATTGGTTAGAGAATAAGATTCTGTTTTGCTGTAAGCAGCACCTTTTTATTCATGACCATCTGAAGCGTGACTTTGTAGCATTACAGATCAAATCCTTAAAGTCCAATTTATCCCGAATGTTTTTTTTAGTGTGTGTATTTCAGTTCAATTTTATGGCACTCAGGGCAATAAATTGTGGCTAAAGAAAAGCTTAGAATGCTTTATTATCTATTTTTTTGGTAACTAATCCGTATTATTTCCATATTGGGTGTTGAAACTAGATGATCTTAAGGTCCTTTCCAGCCCTAACTATTCTATGATTATGGATGCTTACTATGCTAAACAGGCTTCATTTTTATCAGTGATAATGATGGGATTCTGCAAATATAAAGATTTGGACTATTACTGGCTCTTTAGTTTTATCCTTCGTGTGTTGTCTTTCTTACTCTCTGAGCCTTTCTCACTACATAAACCTACTCCAAAATTTTGCAGAAGAAGGGTATTCGGCTTACTCATATACGCAATGCTTGTTATGCATCATCCGACAGCCCCTCAAAGAATAGACTGAAGTTGCTATGAAAGCAACTTCATAATTGTATGAACACAATACAATACTTGTATTTCTATAATCAGTGATGGCAGAGCAGGAGATGGGTTTCCCTTTGTGAAATAAGTGGCGTGGAAGCACAGCAATACCAGTAATGCTCTTTCTACTATGATTTTGCTCATTCCTTGAGTCACCAGACTTTTACACAGAGATGAGGAAAGCCGTGTGTTCTGGCAAGAGAGCACAGGAAGGTTGGTGAGAGTAGGGATATTTGTTTGCTGCTAGCAGGAGAGAAGGAGACTGCCCTGGGGCAGCTGGAATGGGACTGCTACATAACTAGCTCCTATGGGATCTCTGCCTGTTCTGCAATGAAGCAAGTTACCTATCAGCAAGCAGGGAAAAGCTAAGTGGCACACAGCCACCACGATGTGCTTCTGGGAAGCCTGGTGAGTTTGGTGAGGTGAAATAGTTGCATCCAGCAGAAACAAAGTGCAAACTATTACCTTGAAGGAGGTGTTGTAAAACAGGCCCTGCCTGGGGCAAATGGCAGAAAAAACTTGTGCATTAGGGGCTTTTGAAGAAGCATGAGGAAAAGAAGTGACATGAGACTCCCATGTTAAGGTAGGGAAACCCCAGGACATACTGTGGGACAACCCATCACCTCAAGAAATGGAGACAAGGTTGGTGGTGTTCTATGCCAGGAGGTTAAACCTTATGAAACCAACGGCCTATGAAGTCCATGGGTTGACAAAGCTTGGCAGCCCATAGCCATTACATTTATACAAACTCACACTGGGAGACACAATTAAGATATCAAACTGAAGTACACAGAATTAATTGTTTTGCCTATATGACCTTCATGAAGGTAACTTCTGGCCATGCACAACGAAAATCTCTCACTCTGATCACTGAGGCGTATCCTGAAAGGGATATTACCTTATTGTAAATCAAATGTCATTTGGATTAACCTTTAGTTGGGTCCTTAAAAGGGTTTTGTTATGTGTACAGTTTGTTTGTTGTTACTGATGGTACTGTGTCACTGAAGCTTTTGGTGAGGGTATAATCACCCGCCTGGTGGCTGCATTCCTTGGAAAATGCCCTTTCTAATTTGTCAGTGTAGAGAAAGATGCCAAAACCAAACTACTGATGATGATGGCAATTACTTGCCTTGGCTGCAGATACCTGCACTGCTAGTCTTTTCCTACCACTTAGTGCTTTATCAAATTATCCTTTTTTTCCCCACAGGATCCAATTCTATGAGAAACACGCAGAATGTAAGACGGCTGTTGAATAAGCAGTTACTCAATATATTGATTTCTCCTCATAATTCAGTATGGCACTATGCCTACTTTGCTGCACATTTCAACCTTTGCTTTAAATGCAGAGTTATTAACTTCCTAATGCCCTTTCTGTGGCATCTGAATGATTCACAAACACTAACGAATTCTCAAAAACCAGTTGTTAATGTCCACCCTATAGATTACAATGTGAGGCATAGAATTATTCAGGTGGAGTAACGCTTGTTGTGGTAGCTCAGTTAAGGCACACAGGCTCTTACGGGTGCTTCCCAGTACTGTAGCACTTGCTGTGTTCAATGTGTGTTTCCTGTTCAGTTGCAGATGTGAGTCTGCCCTTTTGTAAATTTGGCACCAAGATTTCAAGTCAAACAGTCAGAACATGAAGAGCAAACAGCTAACCACAATTTATTAAAAGTTTAAGTGATAGCTGGTTATTACACTGTAATTCTTTGGCAGTGACACGGTTGGATTCCCAGGAGAGCACTTAGCTATGAGACAGTCCTTTCTCTTCCTGGAATTTCTTGCCTCATGCCATCTGCACCTTCCAAGTTCTGCAGCATGCTGAGCAAAGGTCAACATGTGGACAACATATTTTTTTAACGTACATCCCTGATTTATACCCAGAACAGGTCCATCCTATAAGTTATCTGTTTAGACCCTGCTAAGACCCGGTTGGATCTGGATGTTGTAAAGTGCAGTTACTGATGTTAAAAATAGTTACTGATTAGGTACAGCTTTTGAAGTTGCATAGCATCAGCTGAATTTGTAGCACTGACAGGAATTTGTCTATGTGCTTAATGTACGGATAAACTAACTTACTGGTTAGGAAGTTCATGCTAGAAAGACAATAGTAGATGATCAGTGGGAGAATACAAGATACAAGAACTGATGACATTCATATAAAGCCTGTTCTTTGCATTCAAGTTACTGAACTGGTAATCCTCCTGAGATTGATCAAGGGTGGACAAATCTTGCAAACCTATTACTGCTTCTTGTTCTACCGCCTTAATAAAGAAACCTGGGTGATGAAGCTGTTATCAAGCCAAATAGTGTCTGGACATGTCTGAGTGAGTCTGGTTTCTGAAAGAGGTGGGGTTAGAAACAAATTGAAGCAATCGATCATTGTCAGTGGAAGAGCAATGCTAATACCACCTTCAGATGCTGGAAGGTTTTGGAGTGCAAACTGAGAGCAACAGGCGGAGTAGCAAGTGGTCAGAGGGAGAGCAGCCTGGAAAGAAGCAGTTAAAATGATGGAGATCTCCTAACCTCCCTAAAGAGAGTTGAGCACTGTAAAGGATTTCTCACAATCAGCAGAATTTTCCTAGTATCAAATCTAAATCTCCTTTACTACAATATAAGTTCACCACTTTTTGTTCTGTCAACAGCAGACACAGGGAACAGATTATTCTCTTGATCTTTGCAACTACTTTTATAGGACAAGTCTAGAAGACAATCACCTTCTCCCCCACTTCTCTTTTTAGACTAAACAATTCCCATTTCTTCACTGTTTCCCTGTAGATGTGTTTTGTAGTTCTTGATAATTTTTCTCACACTTCTTTGTTGTCTTTGTGATTAGTTCACATCTTTCTTGAAATACAGGTCCCAGACTGGAAGCCAGATTGTAGCACAGGTTTTACCAGTAGCATGTGCTGTCGGGGACTCCTTCAAATACTTCACAGACAATGCTTTTGTATGCATTTCCAAATACAAGCCCATTTTTTTCCCATAGTGTAATGCTAACCCAGGTTTCGTTTGTCATTTAGTGCATCTCTCACATTGTCCTCTGTGAAATGATTGAGTAAGCCAATTTTTTAGCTGCTTGTGTTTTGTGCTACTGGTTATCCTGCAGAATATTCTGTCCTTTGTTATTTGTCTAGATTTATTCTTGTTTATACTAAATTGTGTGTGACTGTGACAAGGTGGCTACTTGTTACATGCGTCTCTGGTTCTTTCTTCGCTTCAGGTTAGCTTATAGCTGTGCCATTCATATTTTTCTAAGAAAGTACCAATTTTCTGAGACTCCTTTTTCCCATGTACTTATTTTCCTTTGGATCTGTGAGTTTACTGAATTTCATAGAAAGGAGAGTTCATTATTTTATTTTACTGTTCTTCCTCACATCCTTCATGAAAACAAGGAACACTGGTATTTCATAGCCTAAGCTACCTTTCTGCTCTACATTCTCAAGCAACTCCTGCCTAGTGCTTGCAGTCAAATGGGAAATGAGCTCACTTCTACCTGTATTGTGAATAAACACACTATCAATGCCTTCCAAGAGTTTGCTGGACAATCTGTTCTGTATCCTTTTTTGCCTAATACACGTGCATATGGCAGTCTTCATTATTTCAAAATCTGGAGCTTTGGGAGATTCTGCTCACTGCTCTCAAAAAGCCTTGTCTGCATTATCTGCCCTGTTTAGTGTCCCTGTGTCGCCATCCTTGTGGTTTTCCTTCTCTATCATTATCCATATGTTAATGTCATGGTAAATGGTTTATCCCACTCTTGGTTGTGCAAATTCAGCTTTAACTGTGTTATCATATTTAAGATTTGTAGCATTTCTTATTTCCTATGTTTCTTGCATTAATATCCAGATAGTGAGTTGTTTAGGGAATTGATTCACTGTCCTTCATGACCTGCTTATGATCCTTATGAACACAAAGCAAAGATACCGCCTTCCCCTTCTTGACTAGGTGTACTGAACATCTACCCAGTAATTTGTAGAACAGTATTTCAGAGAACCCAGGTCCTGCTGCTACTACTATTTATGCAGACGAACACTCATTTCCAAGATGTGTCTCTCACTTTCTTGTCCTTAATTTATAACAGGAAGAAGCATATAAAGAGTACAAGCTGAATCCACTGCTGCCTTACCCTGGCTCTTTGCACCTTGCAGTTACTCCTGATCCCTTCAGGCTCTCTCCTGGCAGGATCCTGGGCACTCACATGGATGAAGAGCATGAGGACGTGATCAGTGAACTGGTAGGACTTCCTCATTTCTTTCCAGGAGTTTGAATACACTTTTCTTGCAACAGCAGGACAGAGTATTGTATGAGTCTGCCCAGTTCAGGAGAGTTCAGGTAACACTTTTTGTTTCCTCCATGGACGTTGTGTGTTTTAGGTCTTTTAGGGAATGTCTTTTCTTCCTCACTCTCAGTGCTAAATCCTTGCTTGCTGCCTAGACCCTGGCTCTTTGACTTCAAAAGCAGCTGACTTCTTGTAAGAGCAGCTTATTCACCCAGCTACTGATGCTTCTAGACTACTGCAGCTGGCTAGCTTTCCTTCTCTGCATGCTGACCTCAATAAAGGGTTTGAGAAGCAAAGTAAGTTAATTAGAAACTCCTCTCCTGAGATGTAGTCCTCTCAGACTATACATGAAATTTCAAGTCCTGGAAAGGAGGAACCACTGACTGAGGATTTTTTCTCTAAGAGGTGCATGAGATACCAGCGTGGGCTGTACCACAGCTGGGACTGACCCATGTTTTGCTTCCTGATAGTAGTGCTGCTGATTGTGCCAGGGAGACCTGCAATTCCACACTGAGCCACGTAGCATTTCAAGGATAAATGAAATGTTATTGACAGATTTTGGTTATTAAGTAACAGTTAATGAAAGCCTACCACTTATCCTGTGAGATCTGAGATAACAGAGTGTTAGCAAAGGAGAGAAAAGGGAGGAAAAGTGGATGGAAAATCACAAATATATTGACACTCAGGCTCTGATGAGTCTTTTAAATATTAAGGTAAGATCTGAAGAGCTCATGTATGAACTTTTATATACTGCAAGTGGGGTCCTATAATTTTCCTGGGATAATTGCTGTGGATGAGTGACTGTATCTCCAGGTCATCACAAATGATTAGAATTTGCTGCATTGGCCTGCCATATAGATAGAATGAGTAGTATGCATATATTCCATGCAAAGTGTTCAAGCTAACAGAAGCAACAATTACCTAAATGAGATGGTTGCCTTGGAAGCCCCTTTTAATTAGAAGTAGGTTTAAAATGCGTCAGATGTAGTTCTATGTTGACTAACCATTCAAGGGTCTTTGGATGCAGAGTATAGGTGCAGATCTGAACAGATAAAGTCAACCCTGAATGCAGTAAAATGAAATGGATAGAACATCACTGGTTTAAATTAATAATTTGTTGACAGTCTGGTTTTACTTAAGTTTCAAGCTTTTGACTCTGCCTCCCTTTTTTGCCTTTGAAATTAATATTCATTGTACACTGATCTTTGTTTTCTCCCAAATACTTTCATCCTCTGCCTCAGGCCATCCCATGTACATGGGAGGAGATCTGTGCAAAAAGCTTTTTCAAATCCCTCCTTAAAATTAACTTTCACTGTGAATCTTGTGTGCAGTTTTACGCTGCTGCCGTTTGCTGTGCTGCATATAGCATTTGTCTTCTTACTCCTCGCTTTTCCCACCACATGTACATTTATTTTTTGCTCAAGCTCTGCCCTTTAAAAATAAAGGAGCCTAATGTACCAGAAGGTGTTACTTTGGTAAGACCAGCTTTGCTTCTGTAGACCTTTGCAGCTGCCTGGGCATGTCAAAGCAGAAGCTACTTTGGAATGGGTGTCTCAGGGTGAAAAGGGGCCTCTGAGGCTTTGTTGGGACAATGACTCCACCAATTCATTTTATGATGTTGGACAAGAAGGACAAATTGATGTGACATCCTCCCCCCCCCCCCCCCCCCCCCCCCGATTTTCTCTGGACTTCACTTTCTAAAGAGTTGTTTTATTTGGCCTATTCAGACTACAGTGTAGCTCTTGCAGTAGTTTGTATGTAGATATATGGATAGCATATTGTCTTGTGGCATAACTTGTACTAACAGTCCATAATCTGCTGAATTAAACCTGTGCTCCGGAGAGACCAGTTAGGCACTGTGAGCAAAAGTCTTTCCTCAGAGCAATGGAGCTAGGGCAGTTGAGCTGTTACATCCACACATCACTGCTTGGGGATATTAACCTGACTCCAATAGTACAGATATTTCACAAGGTGTTGGGCATTTCTTTTCTGCATACCAGACACATGCCTTTAGACTCCTATGGGCAGAATCCACTTTCAGTCTCTAATTCTCTCTGAGCAAACTTTGGACATAAAACAAGCATTGCAAGTCAAAGATGTCAGGGATCATCCACTGAAATGAATGACCTGGCTCTGGACTGGTTCCCAGGGTTACATCATCCTCCAGAACTGAACACGGCAATTACATTGTGATGCCCACCCATGACTCAAGAAAAAGCTGAAAGGTTATGTGTTCTTGGGATATGATGAAAAAAGAAACAGTAAGTGCAGTGATTTCAAAAATAGGCACAGTGCATTTATCCAGATTGGATGAATCAGGGTAATATGACTTGCTTGCTTTTGCAAGAATGCCTCCAGCTAATGACTACCAGCCATTTGGATCGGTTTTGTGTCTTGTCCAAAATACAATGTGTTGAACAATCATACCATGGACCATCTCTTCCCTCTGTCTGGGTTGGCCCAGTGCCACCGTCTTCAGTGTACAGTGCCAGCTCAAACAGCTGGGTCTCTAGACTATCATTTGCTTATTCATCAGATTCCAAGGGAAAATATAAATAGTACTTAGCTCTCTTACTGCTCACTGTAGAAAAACTAAGGAGTATCATCTTCATTTAAACAGAAGAGAAAAGTCCAATATTGTTAAAGTATTGAAATTTTGGTGTCTCAGGTAAAGGGGCAAAAAGTTGATGCTGTCCCACTAAACTTGATAGGAAAATTATCACTGAATGGTGGATGTAGGAAGAATCCCCAAATTAAAATAAAGGCCCTTTATGCAAGTAGAATAATTTTCAGAGGAATTCAGCATTTCATTGCTTCTACTGGTGTTAGCAATATAGTGATTATTTTTGTGATTGTAAATAAAAGCAGCAGCGAGTTTAGGTCCTTACCATTTACAGGAATATCTATTAAAAGAACTTGCAAAATGTTCAGCCAGATGTAGGCAACTATGAGTCTGCTTTGTGTTGTGCAATGATTTAGTGCCATCTACAGTGTGAAATGGGTCTGGAAGATATAAAGCTGTTGGAGATTTAAATTACATGCAAAGCGAAACAGCATGCAAAAAAGCATTACCTTATGATTTTAAAACAAATAAAGACATGATAAAACACCAGAAGAAATTAAATTAACAACTTGGTATTTATTGAAATAGCAACAGAAGACTTCGTGTTGTTTAATAACATTTGTGCTTTTGAATATGCTTGATTACAACGTAGATCAATGTATTCATAATTATGGGATTTGGTTTTTTTTCTCAGCTTGTCTATTTTTGCTATTGTTGATCAAACTGACCTTGAAGCAAATGACCAAAAATCACCTGGTGGTCATCCTAAATAAGGTTTATGCAACAGCATATGAAACTTTCTCTGGGTCCTCTGGTGTCATCAGTATGAGAAGAGAATCAGACCTCTATTAAGTAAATTCAATTTTTTAGACTTCTCCTTGTTAGAGCAGTCATTCAAAACCTAGGAGCAAGTCACCCTTTTGAAGTGCTGTAGTCTTAACCAGAGCACCTTTATTGCCATAACTTGTCCATCGAGAAAGTTCTCTCCCTTTTCTCTTACGTGCTCTTCAGGCAGTAAATGAAAAGTTGAGGGGTTTTGTTTGGTTTGGTTTTTGTTTGTTTGTTTATTTGTTTGTTCTTCCCCACATGATGATAAACTAAATAATTCACTTCTTTCTTCCCTTGTACAGTCTCACAGCGAGAGGGCTGAGCCTAGTTCCTCTTCAGCCTTCATATGTCATGAATACAATTTGGGATGAAGAATGAGTTTCTGAAAATTGACGTGGACTCATGCTAAACTCTCACACAAATTGGCAACTGGGCTCTGAAACATTGTAAGAGCAGCTTCCTGGTTCTTGCAGTACCTGAGCACCCAAGTGGAACCTCTTAGCAGTTATCCCTAAGAGACACTGATAGAGAATGAATTATCCATTTGCTATTAATGTTATTCCTAAAATTAAATGGATTTGAGAATAGGAACTGAAGCAGCAGGCTCTGATCTCAAGATCCCTCACAGCCTTCCTTACTGCTCTCTTTTGTTTCTTCTCCTCTTTTTTGTATTCCTCCTCAGTATTTATAAGTCTTCACAATTAGATCCATTGTTTTCCTATGTAAGTGAGATATATATAAAAACTATCTGTTGTTCTTAGGATAATACACCGACAAAATCAAGAATATGTTTCCTCCTTGTGTATACATATACTGTGGAGCAGGCTTATTAAACGTTGAAGCAATACTTGCAGTAATATAACACACCAGCCTTTCTTTCTGGCAAATTCATAAATAATTTGTAATACCAGTTTTCACATGTTAGTAGGAACATTGCTAGGTCCATGCAGAGGGCCCATGCCAGTTGTGAAAGCCTTGTTGATTTTCTGAGCCTGGCAGCAGTCAGGCATCAGTTCGTCCCATCAAACATCAGTACTTAACCCAGGTATCCCTGTTAGGAGGATACTGACTACTTAAAGTCAGTGGAGGAAGAAAGGCATCTGCATGGTAGATTCAGATCTTCGGTGCACATTGATAGGATGGGAAGTTCTATACAATTGAATAAATCAAAAACAACAGTAGAAGGAACCCATGGTGTCCATGCTTCTAACTTAGATACCTTAATAAAGTCTGAGGGGTGAATTCACTGGAGGCTGGAGAGGAAGGACACTATTTTATTAGATTATTTTTCGGAATGAAACCAGCTGTAGAATTATGAAAAAGACATCTGTTGTGTCTGTGTTCAAGGACACAAGGATTATTCAGATGCTTTTCTTAAAAGAAGGATTATGTTAAAGAAGTAGTTGCCTTCGATTTTTCTTCTGCACAGAAACAACCTGTAGAATATCAAATAGTGAGTAAATGCTCAAGGCAAAATGGTACCTACGATTAGCTTGTAAATTGTTCGTTTATTAAAAATGCAATGAAGACTGTTATTAAGCCTGCTTTGGCAATGGTCTTGAGCAACATGTATTCTGGATTATAGACATGCAGCATCTGATACCATCGTTTCGTTCCTTTGTCTAATACGACCTCCTAAATCAGGAGCAACTTCATCGCAGTTAATGAGCTCTTCCACTTTTAAGATCGCAGCGAGGCGAGGGTCAGCAGTCCCCAGGTGGCAGTGTTTGCACTGGAAAGACACAAAAAGCCTGGGTCGCGTTTCGAAGAGAGGCAGGTTACCCACTATGTAACACATACATACCCAGTATGTAGAGTTATGCTGGCAGGCAGTTTGGCCAAGCCCCATTACTGCATTCAGAAAAACCACTCCAACCTTTTTTCCCAAAAGTGCTGCTAAGAGTCTGTGCAGCTTAAACAAGCATTCCAATAAAGTTCAGCATGGAAACTTTATGTTAAAACACATCTAGATTGTGTCTATCCTGGAAACAGGCACTGGAATAGTTTCTGTTTGCAGATTGGAAGGTGTGTTGTTCTGTATCTGAAGAAGCGGCTAAGAAGAGAATCACCACCAAATCCTCTATATTCTACTATACGTATTACTGATCTACAATTTATTGAAAAATAGAATATTCCTGATATCAGGCACATTATAAATATCAAGTGCATTTAATGTTATTGAAGGCAGGTTTTTTTAATAAGCATTAGAAACAGAGTTGATTTTCTTCCGAATATAAAGCCTATGGTGAAAAAGTTACATCATCCTGCTCTAATTTTCTCACTAATAGAAAAAAAACCAACAGCCTTCCAAACCCACAAGGTAGTGATGGTTACTTCTTTTTCAAAGTAGATACTTAAATTTCCCCATAGTTCTACTACCACCATCAGTGCAACTGTCCTAAATTTACGTTGCTGTAAGGCTCCTGTTTTGAATTGCTCTGTATCTTGGTCCATCTTTAATCTTTTATGACAGTGATAGTTCAGAAGCTAGTTCATGCCAACGGAAATGTTTTCCTCTGTGAAAAAGCAAAGGTAATCAGAAATAGTATCAAAGGTGACAAAAAAGAGTGGTTAAAAATTCTCTCTCCAATGATGTCATTGGAGTCATTTTATCAGGACTGAATAAAATGCAGATCTGTAGACTAGTAATGATGAGTGATGATTTTCAGGGAAATTTCAACATGTGCCATATTTCTGTATCTTTCATTCTCTCTAAAATAAGGATTTCAATGTCTGTGTCCAGGGAGGTTTAACAGTTCTCTGTGCAGCAGGTTTCCTCAGGTGATATCCTGAAACCAAGTACCATGGAAGATGTGGCCCAACATTAACTTCCTGCACACTCACTTCAACTTTTAAATAAAACAAACAAGTGGCCTCATGCTGAAACATGCTTTTGAAACAGCCTTCCACTGTTACTACAATCTTTCCCCAGGAGAAGATGAGGGAGGAAATGAACTACAACATCAAACGTTCAGTGCTGTCTCTGTGTACGTTAATTGAAAGTGCTTTGCTCTGGCACTGGTGGGGATATTATAACCTGTATCACTGTAGCAGTGGCTAGAGAATCTGCCTTCTCATCTTAGATGTGAGGAAATGTTACTAGCTAATGAACATATAAGAAGAGACCTTAGCAAGTCAAAATTATTCCGGCGATAGCAGTCTAAATAGCAAATACTCTTAAAAGCAGTGCTCTGAAAGAAAGAAAGAGCAAGGAACTATCCTGCAGGATCAGATACATTGGGAAAAATACATAATGTATTTTTCAGGTAGCAGATAAGAAAGTTGCTGGATAAACTGTGCCAGGAGAGCTTTGAAGTCCTCCTGCCACCCTAAAGGACCAATAACAAACCTAGGGACAGCAAAAGGCTTTTAAAATCTAAATTTAATGTGAGAAAACTCCTAGCGTTCACAAGTGGTGTGTAAGTAGTGTCTGGAGGTCTGGCAATGCAAGTATAGGTGAGGCTGGTGCAGGCTGGGCATCCCCACTCACTAAATGAGACAGAGTGAGGAGCAAAAGGGCCAGCACTGAGCCTTTTTTGGGGGACTTTGACAAATACTGTTCACCGCTATGTGAAAATTCATCGGACTAGTTGTAAATGGCAGAGTGCAGCACTCTTGTGAGCACAGGGCTATGGTAAAAATGGGGAAGAGTGGCCTGGACTTTACAGCTAAGTAGAAGGTTTGCTAGAAAAATAAGATTGCATCTCATTTTCTAGTGAATGTGCAGAAAGCTGGAAAATTGCCAAATGTGGTAAGATAAATGTTGCTATTGGAGGACAGTGTTTTATTTCATTTGTTGGATTTCATTCAGGAATTAAAGCTAGTGAGATCTCTGCAGGAGATAGCTGGAAAATGGAAAGAGAATATCAGTATAACTTTATTACGTTTCCAATCCTCACAGCTGTAGAGAATAATAAAGTCAATGTAGAAAGTGTGAAACCCAAAAGCTAAATACCTGAAAACGTGTATTAGTACTTGAAAACTGTTGTTTTAAAATAACATGTATCTAGGACAATCTCTTGGTGTTAAAGGGTTTGTCTCAGGAAGTTTGGTTGCTTAGGGTTACCTATTGCATGCTTAGCTGCTACTGCCACTGCTGATAAATACAAATCAGTCCTTTGCTCTTTAGTTGCTTTAGACACACCTCTCAGACAATCATAGAATCATAGAATCATAGAATAGTTAGGGTTGGAAAGGACCTTAAGATCATCTAGTTCCAACCCCCCTGCCATGAGCAGGGACACCACACACTAAACCATGTCACCCAAGGCTCTGTCCAGCCTGGCCTTAAACACCTCCAGGGTTGGAGCATTCACAACTTCCTTGGGCAGCCCATTCCAATGCCTCACCACCCTCACTGTGAAGAACTTCTTCCTTATATCTAATCTAAACTTCCCCTGTTTAAGTTTGAAGCCATTACCCCTTGTCCTACCACTACAGTCCCTAATGAAGAGTCCCTCCCCAGCATCCTTGTAGGCCCCCTTCAGATACTGGAAGGCTGCTATAAGGTCTCTACGCAGCCTTTATTTATATTTATTTTTGGACAGATTCAGTATTTGTTACAGAGAGGCAGGATATTTAGTGTTGGTGGAAGATTTGCAGGAGGAAAACTTGTCTCTATCTCCTTAGTAAATTTACTGAGATAACAAAACCACAGCACTGGTAAATTACATGCCAGATGTGTCTGTTTAATCACTAATCCACTATTGTTTGTTTGTGTAGACTGCTAACTCTTTGCTCTTCTTACGGTGCTAATGTATTCTGCACATTGTCAAAAAAACTCAAGCTGAGGCTCTCGCCACCACCATCATGTTGCAGGCTGTTTTGGAAATGAGCTGTGTGGATGTGCTCATGAGGAGCCTGTAGAAGGGTGCTATAGTTGTCTGCTTCAGTCTTTGGTAATTAAAGGCAGGACAAAACAGATGAAATGAATAAGATGTATTTAGATATCAGTATGGAATCCAATAAGTTGCGCGTTTACTGCAGCTGAGTGAAAATTTTCATGTCTGCATGTAACAAACAGACTTAATCTGTCAAAAATGTTCATACTGGAAATGGCAGAGTCGGTAGCTGAGGGGAGGATTATTTACTTCCTTGCCTCTTAACCTCTGAGTGTAAAAGTAACACATTTTATACAGATGTGTGTACACTGTTGGATGTCTGATTGCTGTCAATGAAAGCTGATTAGCTATGAATCAACCCCAGTTTGCAAGTTGAGTTGCTTAATTAGTATGGTGCTGGTCCTGGTCTAATAGCTGCTAAGCTTGGGCTCAGTGCCACGGCACCGTAGCTCTTCAGATCCCCAGAAAGGGATGTGTTTACTCCTCTGTATACAGAGGTCTCCGTGCCTGTCCAATTACATCTGTTCTTAAATAATCTCTTATCAGTAAGGCTGATTGATAACATTTTTCTGCCTTTGCCTATTTTCCTGTCACACATTCTGCTTTGATGCTGGACCCAGGCAGGCGTCTTGATGTTTCCCTGCTGTGGATGGCTGCTCTCCCAGCAGGCTGCTTCACAGCTTCTTTGTACACCTGGATTAGTGATGGTTTGGGTAGGAGATGGAAGAAGGAGATATTCTCCACAGTGGGTTCAGAGAAGTATTTTATTTGAGGTACTGGTTGGGTCAGATCTTTTTTGGATGAAGGTGATAAATTAACTGCAAGTGTGGGCAAATGGGAAGATCAGAGAGTGTGTAATTGGGGGCGCAAATAACTTGTGTGGAGAGGCATATGCACATGGATACAGGGGGAAAAAGACTGTCAAGGCTTTAGGAGATGGGAGGACAGACATTTTGCCTCGCAGCATCATCAGCAGAGGCAGACTCCTCCCATCTTCTGGGCTGAGTAGCTTAAGTCAGTGAGCCTGTGGGAGGTGGCTGCATCATCCTGAGCCACTCCTTTCCCAGAGAGCAGGCACATACACTCCTGCTGGTGCTGATCCAAGGACAGCAGCTACCCAGTATATTTTGGTTTGTGTTGGTGCTTCTTGTACCCAACTTAAAACTGAAGGGACTTGATTTTCAAGCAGAAGGACTCCTTGCCTTCACTGGAAAGAATTCAGCATCCTACAGGCTTTGAGCAATATTAAATAGCAAAGGACCGGGAAGCTCTTGGTAGCAGCAGTTACTGGCTGGTCAGGATATCCCAGCCATGCTTTCCTCTCACTGGAATAAAATGATGGGCCCTATAATGCACCACAGATCCCGACTCTTCCGCTTTAGGTCTACCAGCTGGACCAGCTGCTGCATTCACAGCTCCCCACCTGAGGAAAAAGTGGGACTGGTGGTGAGTTCTGTCTATGTGCCCCCACTTTTCCTTTCCTTACCCAACACTTGGGTCTGAGGCCCAGTCTTCTCAGAAAAGCTTCCTCTGGCTGTTCTCTTCTGTATAGACAATATAGGTTTCCTTCATCCTAGCTAGAAGGCAGCTCTCCCAAGGAACTCCCCTCTACTCCTCGCAGAAGTTCCTCGCCTCCCACCTTCTAGATAGCAAGTCTGTTCCTGAGAAGAAGAGAATGCTGTCACAGCATCCTACAGAGACATAGGTCACAAAATCCTATTTCTGTGGGGTGCCCTTTTATGAGCTTTGATTATAGTCCCCAGCAAAAGTACTCTAATATGTGATTATAGAAGACTTCCCTATTATATCAAGTCCCAGTTAGTAGATACCCAAAGCTCTCCTATGTGATTAGTGGTAAGTTGTGCTACTGTAACTATTAAGTAAATAATACTGTTTCTATAAAAACTTTATTCATAAAAAGCTTAAGAAATAGGCACAAAATAAGAAATTTGCCATCCCTTTAATGCATTTTTTATGTTTTTATACGTTTCCTGTATAAGCATGTTTGTGCACGGCATGGACTAAGATAATTATTTTCTAACTGCCATGCGTTACTAGTGCCTCTAGTCCAAACATGTAAAATAATCTTCTGTGGATTATTTTTCCTTTAGAATCTGTCACATCTCTGGGTTTATAGCTGCAGACATTCAATAATATCACATAATTTGGTTGGCAGTAGACTGCTTACCCTGGGAGCATTTCAGTTTGTTTAGCTTTATTTAACAATATTTCCTTTAATTTAGGAGACAATAATCGGATTCTCAGCATTTTCACTGGCAATCCTTGGACCGGCTGGATGGTTCATGTGCCACCTTCCAAGCTATGGAAAGAAATAGAAAACATCCCTTCAAAATTAAGATCTGAAGGCTGCAATAAACAGTAATACTCCTAACTTGGACTCTCTTGAAAGGGGGATCACAGTGATTTGAGGGCCACTTTAAAACAAAATGATTGAAAAATGAGTTCAGGTTTTATGTATGTCACATTGCTTCCATATGAAAAAAAGAACAAAACAAAACAAAACTCCTAATAGAGAATATGGCTAACTGACGTGCCAGTTCACACACTATCATCACTGCTTTGGGAGAGGCCCCAGGTCATAAAGCTTTTGCAGATATTACAGAACTGGACCCAGATACAAAATGGTGTAGTGATGCAACATAGTGGTAGGTCTATGCTTCCACCATCTGCTGCAGTGGGACCAGTCTGCATGGACCAGTCTGAACCTGTCATCAGGGACTGTGGGAAAATAATGGAAGATTGGCAAGGAGGATTGTAAACACGCTCCACTGACTTGCAGCTGGGGTGTTGAAAACACATATATCATACTAATTGCTGTTTGGCCTTGTGTGTTGGAAAAGTAGAACATCTGTGTTTAGATAACATTGGCCTGTGACAAACTTAGAGGCACCCTACTGAACACAGTTGAGATTCCTGCCCTGCTGTGGGAGATCGAAGCACAGTGGTAAACTGTGCCTGTGTGAATGAATCCCTGAAATACAGGTGAGACCAGCAGGCTGGTCATCCTTCAGCATGGACAGACTTCCATGGTGCCTGCATTCCTGGCTGTGTGCCTCTGCCCCAGCTGGCGAGGTAATGAAAATAAACTTAATATCTGCATTTCATCCATGGTTCTGTGGTGGTTCCTGTACCCTGCCTGTGCTGGCTCACACAGGTACCATCAAAACCTTAAAGACATGGGCAAAAATACAGAAAAAATGTTTTCATAGTCCTTTCATTTATCGTAATCTCAGGCAAAAACTTGGAGAGTTTAAGATGAGCTTCTTGAAAATTTATCTTCAATCTTTACATGTGTCTTTTGGGATGTTCGTGCACCCAGTCTTCTTTTCCAGCAGAATAAATGTTTTCTACAGGTTATGATCATCATATACTTCAATTTATTTTCAATTTTTAGTTAAGATTTGTCACATTTGAGGTATTTTTCCATAGTTGCTATTTACAATGAATGCTATGATAAATACTTAGAAGTCTAGACTATATTTGAAAGAAATACAATAAATAATACTTGTTATGCTGTGTTATATGTACTATAAAGGAATGCTTCTAATAATTTTATGTCTGTCTTGCAAAAAAATACAGAATAATAACCTTTTTGTGATGCTTAATAATTAGTTGTGATGCAGAAATATTAGTAGAATATGATTTATAATTCCATTAACTCATTTGTAATGTTTGGTATCAAAACAGATTCTGAGAGTAGGGCTGTGAATGTGTGAAAGTGTATATTCCTGCTATACTTTGAAAGTATGATTTTCAAATAAACTGTCTGTGTTCTGTTCAGTCTTCTGATTGCAACTGAAGTTTTCAGGGTGACAATGGAGGCATCCTGAGTGTTTAGAGAACGTGGTAGTGGTTTATTTTTTGCAAAAAACTATAGCTTTGTCACTGGATTCAACAGCCTGATCTGAAAGTCCAGTTATGTGTGTGTAAAGTTTCCCAGAGATTTTGATGAGTTTTGGGTAGGCACCTACATTCCTGGTATCCAGAGAAAAACCCGTGCCAGTAACTAAAATGTAGCTGGGCAAGCACTCTGAAACTCTGCTCCTGCACACTGTGGGAGCATCCACTGAAATCAGTAAGGCTATTTTGCAGAACCTTTTGTAACAAATGGTTTTGAACATTTCAGTGTGCCTGCTTGTCCTGCCTCCGATTTTGTCACCCTTCTCTCACCTAGTAGTAACTAAATAAATCAGTAAGATATGACATTTCAGTTGCTGTACTTGTGTTGTGTTTTAAGCCCAGTCAGCAACCAAGCCCAACACAGCTGCTTGTTCACTCCCCCAACATCAGGATGGGAAGAGAATCAGAAAAGCAGAAATGAGAAAACTCCTGGGTTGAGATAAAGACATTTTTATAATTAAAGCAGGAGCTGTGTTTGCAAGCAAAGCAAAACAAGGAATTCGTTCACTACTTCCATGGGCAGGCAGGTGTTTGGCCATCTCCAGGACAGCAGGGCTCCATCATGTGTAACTGTTATTTGGGAAAACAAACACCACCACTGTGAACATCCCACTCTTCCTTCTTCCCCCAGCTTTATGTGCTGAGCATGACATCTTATGGTATGGAATATCCCTTTGGTCAGTTGGGGTCAGGTGTCCCAGGTTTGTCCCTTCCAAACCCTTCACCCCTCACTGGTGGGGTGGCGTGAGAGGCAGAAAAGGCCTTGATTCTTTGTAAGCTAAGAGTGCTCCAGTTCTGCCAGTTTAAGTCACTCGTGTTTCTAGTCTCTGATAGTACAACTTTCAGTTCATCTTACGTAGCTGCTGTACTCCTATGTGGAGCAAACCAATTTGGTGGAGAGACCAGCTAGCTTGCTGGATGCTAGGAAGGAAGCCTTTAAGCAAATGAGCAAGGTCAGTCAAGTTCAGTTGTTACTGAGCTAGGGCCCGCACCCCGGCATGGGTCACGAACATGGTACACATGCAGCAAAATGCTGAGGAACTTACCAGCATTGAATGTCTCATGCTGTCTCCTCACCTCCTCCATGGAAAACCTCCTGCCTTCTTTTGCTCTGTGACACTGTTGTTCTTGCCCAATAGAGGCATTTTCCAAACGTTTTTACTTCAGTGTAGAAATACTAAAGCAAAAAAATTATGCTCTGGGTTTCTTGTTTTCTGTGTTCATGTCTTAGCCTTTGGGCCATGATGCTGTGATAGGTTTTAAGAAAGCATTTTTTTTGACAGCTGTCATTCTAATTCCTAAAACATTACTGACACTACAATGTACTTTTACTTTAGCCTTTTAGGTAGGTGGTATAGTTAATTCTGCACAAGTCTGAGATTAAAGGTAAGAAAAAAATTCAGATTACTGGGGTGAGGTGTAATTCAGCCAGGGTGATGCTAATTTTCACATTACTATGGCATAGTAGCTGTCAGAAATACCTTGGTTCTTAGAGCTAGTAAAGCCAGTCTCTGATTTTATAATAGTCCTAATACATGCTCCTCAGTTTTGTGCTAGTTCTCTATGCAGGTCACCATTTATTTTTGAAAACTCCACTGCTATGGCAACAAATTAAGTGTTTTGTTCACTGAGAGGCTAATGACATTAATCTAGAAGACAAATTGAGGGCATTTATCAAAGATTTTCTTTTTTACAGTGACAGATACTGACAAATACAATAATCAAGCTAACATCCACAGGGTTAGTTGAAGTGATTGTCAGAATAAGAAGAAAATTACAGATTTGTAAACACAACCAAATAACCACCATATTTCATAATGATGTTTTTCTTTTTTTTTCCCCTTGAAGTCTTAATTGTTCTAAATTGAACTGAGAAAGAACAAACACTGTCACAGCCTAGCTATTCTGTTGGGATCACAGTACTAGCAATGAGACCCAGAGCTCTGTACTGTTCAGTTTCTCACTTTAAATCACCCCAAGCCAGTGATGATTGAAATGCATTTGTCACATGCTGGGTGGCATAACTGATATGGGTTGGTGGCTTCAGCCAAGGTTCTACCACATCACGATCACTTCTGCCATGACTGCCATCTTCTGTTGTTCTGTTCTGTTCTATTCTATTCTCTATCCTAATTTCTATCCTACTATACTCTACACTTTCCTTCTCAGAATAGCAACATTCCTGTCCTCCCACAGCAGGAGGTCTGACTGATTTTTTCCCCTGTATATACTGCTGTGTGATAGTAACATCAAAGGCAAGATAGGAAGTTTTCCTTGCATTTTTAAGTCTCAGCACAGAGGTTGAGGCTAGATACCTCCACCTCAGAAGAAATTGTCTTGCACAAGACTATACAAGCTGTCAGTAACAGTGCATTACTTTTGTGCACAGATACGATTTTTTTTGTGAGCAAGAAGAGGTACCTTTTCTGTTCACTATCTCTTGTCTGATGTCAGTTAATCCAGGTGTCTGAGGACCAGCTCCAGACGTCATCCTGTGTCAACCAGGGTACATGCTGCAGCCTACCTGGGTGGATCCTAATGGTTCAATTTAATCCCAGATAGACTTTTCCTGAAGCGATTATCTATGCTAACATCATTCATGAGGATTAATGCTTACAGAGAGCAAAGATTTAAGGACAAATTAAATTTAATGGGGTCTAACTATTGCTGTCAAACACACGTCTGAGCCTGAGGGACTCCATCTGCTGTTTGAATCTGACAGGGAGGTTGGTGAGAAGCTGTTCAGGAGCTCCAGTCCCATACCAAGCACCTTGCATCTGCATTAGTTTAGCCTGGTAAATACTCAGCACCATGGGGGTTGAAAAGTCCTGAGTGCCAGGGAAGCTCATCCTCTCCTGCTTCAGTGTACTCATTATGTTTGGCTTTTCTTACTGGGATTACCACTGGCTCACTAGGCAGACTCTGCTCTCCCTTGCCTCCTTCGTTTCATGGCAGATAGTCCTGTAGTGATTAAAGCAAGAATCTGAGACATCCCAAACACTTTCCTATCTCTACTGCAGGTTTAATATCCCTATCCCAGTGTAGTTAATGATAACGTCCTGACAGAGGAGAACCCATGTTCATCCTCTTTTCTCCTCTCAGCTGAGACAGCTGGGATTGTTCAGCTTCAGTAAGAAAAAGCTTGGGGGTGGCGTGGTGGTGATGTCTGGAGGGGGTGTTCTTGTCAATGTATATAAATACCTGAGGGGAGTGAGTAAGAAGATAGAGCCAGAGTTTTTTCAGTGGCACTAAGTGACAGAACCAGAGGCAGTAGGCACAAACTGAAATACAGAAAATTCCACTTAAACGTAGGAAGACGCTTTCCTACTGTGAGGATGGTCAAACATTGGAACAGATTGCTTAGAGAGGTTGCGGGGTCTCTGTACTTGCAGATGTGCAAAACCTGACTGGGCATAGCCCTGGGCAATGTGCTCCAGTTGACCTTGCTTTGAGCAGAGAAGTTGGAGTAAACAAGCTCTAGAGATTCCTTCCAGCCTCAGTGATTCTATGATTCTGTGAAATTTCCACTCATGAACTTAGAAAAGTAACATTTCTTCTTTTTGATTTTCATCAGTTGGTATGTATCCATTCCCTATTTGTTTATATGTAAAAATATGTTCTTGTGTTAATGACTTGTGGGCTTTAAAATGCCTGCAGCTTTTATGTGTTCTCTTAACTGAGTACATGCAGAGGTAAAAAACATAAGGACATAAATCCTAGCTGCTCAAAAAATGTTTCCAGTGGAGCACTGTACCCATTTTATTAGGCAAATTCATGAGGATCTTGCTGAGAAACGGTGGCTCTGTTCAGCACAGAGACTTGAGAAATTAATTCCTGGAGTGCCATGTTCCTGTATTTGCTCCTTTATGGTATTTGTTCACAATTTAAAGCATGAGTCTCTCTGCTTTTATTAACAAACTAGAAAAAAATCTATCAAATTGTTTGACCAAATAATAGACTACTTACATCAGGATTTATTTGGGGCTTAGGCATTTTTTAGGTACGTGGAGGACTTGTAAGCAATAAACTGTGCTCCATATATCCAAATTACATGCTGAACTGTGTAGGACCTTGTTCAGTAAATGCATGTGTAGCTGCAATTTTCAGGCACTTAAACCAAGGAAGAAATTTTACATGAGAAATGGAATTCATATTTTCTCAGTATGTTCCAGCTTTATCATCACCTTGAGTGTTTTTAGTAGGCTCACCACTGTGGTATGTGAACAGTTGGTATATTTTAAGGGATACCTATGGGAGCTTAATTCCTCTCAGTGCAGAGAGTTCCCTATTGTTTTGTAATGAGCAATAAGGCAGTTCAGATCATTGATCTGTTGCATCAACAGACAGAAATTCAAGCTGAAGTTGAAACCTGCCTTCAAGAGGCTATTTCAATGAAGTCTGAAAGCCATTTGTCTGTATTTTCATCACTTATGCTTTATGCTGTGAGAGCTAGATTCGAGGGGAAGTGGGGCTTACAGCACCACATGACATCCCTGGACATAATGTTAAACAAAAAAAAATAGAAAAAATCTCATTCGTTTCAGTAGGATCTGGTATCACATGTCAGTTTCTAATAAAAGGATAAACATAAATGTTTACTCTTACAGGTTTAAATGTAAAAGAGAAAAATATTTAGGTAGCAGCCTACATGATCTTGCAGCAAGCTCAACAGGAAGAAGGAGCAAACCATGCATAGCAATGGACCAGTGTATTTGCTTTTGTGAAGTACTGCTCAGGAAAATGGAGGTGACTCCTTTCCCAACTCATGCTTTATATTTGCTGATGAGTCCTGCTATAGTCACGGCAGCTTGTTCATACAACCCAGTGGTGGTGGTTTAAGTTGGCTCTGCTCTTGTTTCGGGGCTTACAAGCTGCAGGGAGTGTGGGAAGAACTATGGCCTCAAGGAAATGCAATAAGAGCTCTATTTTTTACCTAATTAAATGGCGTTGCAAAAACATTGCACATGCAATGCACAAAGCAATCTTTTAGGAGATTGCTTTGAGAAAAAAACCCCAACCTGTTAAATGCCAGTGAACAGCAACTGCCCCTTCATTGCAGTTCCTGGCACAGGACGTGCATCATCCTCAAATCAGGGCAGCAGTAATTTGGAGGCATTGCTTTGCATGTCGAATAATAAAATGTACCTATTTTCCTCCACCTCCACAACACAGTTCTCTGGCTGCCACAGGCCTGCTCATCTTACGTAGCCCAGTGTTTTGAGGAGAATATGTTGCAACTGGCTTTTTATCTATAAACATCAAGGCTCATATGCCCTGGCTGGTGAAATACTGCTATTTCCACATATCTTTCTCAGAGGTGTGAGGATGTGAAAAACTATTTTGGAAGGTTTCAGAGAAGAAACTCATAGCTAGCTGTTCATTTCCGAGGTCTGGCGAGGCCAAGTCAGGGAGCTGAGGAAGCTGACAAGACACACACTGGTGAAATAATTTCTCTGGAGCAAAGGAATTATAGTTCTATTACTGTACACCCACCACAACTGGTCTTTCCATTCCAGCTTCATCACACACTGATGGCACCTGGGGCAGTTACCATAGCTGGGATCTGGTGATGGACAGGGGACACAGCTGGGGCTGAGCTCAGCCCTGTCTCCTCGAGGAAGGTAGAACAGTCCCAAGATAGCTGCTTGGGATACTACGGATACAAGCAGGCAAATCCAGCCAGGGGGTCCTGACTTCATGCTCTCCGGGGGTCCACAGCTGGAGCCCAGGGGATCGAGGGGAGGAGCACCCAAGGGAATACGTTCCTGTTTCAAGCAAAGTATAAACGGAGTACACAGATCCACGGCCCCACGAAACTCCCTGTCAATGATCCCACCACCCCGGCC
>NW_009924174.1:21872-39484 GCF_000696875.1 Nestor notabilis | reverse complement strand
GCCGGCTGGGCTTAAACCACGACAGCAGATTATCTTAGGAGTTACTCTATGCTGTTGCTGCTGGGTTGTCTGAAACTAATGTGTAATTTCTTCAAACTGCAGTGTAGACATGAATTTAGTATGGAAAATACCATCTGCAAAGAATGTCCAACAACAAAAATGTCTTTTTAATATAAATTTAACACATAAATCACCCACTAAGTGAACAACATAGACAATTAGTGGCAGTTCTCATGATATTGCTGGAGCAATTTTACATGAGTATTTTTCCTGTAACCATTTTTTTTAAAAGTGAGCAATTTTATAGAAAAGTAAACTTTAAATTTCAAGAAAGGCATGTTTAACAAAACCAAAACCAACACATCAGGGATGCAACGGAAGACATTTTCTTAAATATTATTACAATTTGTAAGATGAAATGTGAATATACATCATCTATCTGCAGACTAAAGCTGCATCTGTACCTTCTGAGTGCAGAAAGAAGTTATAACAGCTTCTAAGCTGCCAGCTCTTACTGCTACCTTTTTTTCTTCTTTTCTTTTTTTGATAGGAATTACTTGGCAGCATAATATAATCCTGTTATGTGACATTGCACCAGGGAGATATAGTAATGTATGTCATCTTTGCCTAGCACATGCAAATGTATTTCAGGATTCATGACAGAGACTATAGAGGAAGGCTGCTGAGGGGAGATGATATGGTATTATAGTACCCTTGGAAGGGGAGTCCTAGTAACATGTTGCAAAGGCTGATGACTGAAGTCATGAATATTCACTTTGGTCCCAGGACTTCTGAAATCAACCTTAGGAAAGAAGATGGGTGGAGGGAAAGGACAAAAGTGAAAAGAAGGATAAGAATAACTGGCACTATAGAGTAGAAAAAGTGTAATCCTGCATGGCCTGCTCCCCTTGGCAAGACAAAGAAGGAGCTGGCTGTCAGTAACCTGACACATCTGCACTGTGCAGGGAAGGACTATGAGTTTGGTTCCTGCAGGACAGGTTTCCTTCAGAGTTCACACCTTGACAAGACAATTTTCCTGCTTTCTGTTCAGAACATGGCTGTGCAGTGCTAGTGAGGAGATTTCTGCCTGGTGGGTCACTGCTTGCAGTGATAGTTGCAAGGCATCACCAGTTATATATGATAACACTCTCTGTCTGCTCATAGAGTAGGACACAGACTGATGTGTTCATCTGTTCACAAAGTATGTACTAACAGCTTGAGGCTTGTTAGATTTGAACTGAACAGTAATTAGTGTGTGGCAATTAGTGCATTCAAGTCTAACTATTGGTCTAACATGAGCTATCTAGTATTCACTGTTCTTAATTGTGAGCTGTTATATTTTAACAGAAGTGTAAGAGATATATATATTTAATGTCAGTTTGACTAACTAGATTAACTTATTTCAACAGATTGATAACATTTGTTTTCATCCTTAGAAAAGATTCTGCAGTGGTGGACTGTACTGGAGATATAAAGCTTAAACACACAATCACAAGGTAAAATTATTACCTAAATTCCACTGGCACAAATACAGAGACTATCTGTTCATGATTCTACTAAGTGATTTTTCTTTTCCTGGTAATACAAATCGTCAGAATTTTATTGAACCTTGTCACCTGTAAGACAAAATAATCACCAAGTCTCATCTGTCTTTTGAGCCAGACATACTCAGGTAACTCCTGCTCATAAGGAATTGGAATCTCGTTAAAGGAGGTGTGTAACAGTTGCATGGTAATTACTACCCATTCCTCATCCCCCTCTACTGCTTGGTAGGAGAAGGTAGAGAAAGTTGTCATGAAGCTGAGCCCAGAAAGAAGGAGTGTTTGTATGTTTTAAGATTTGTATTTATTTCTTATTATCCTACTCTGATTTTATTGGTAATAAGTGGAATTGATTTTTTTCCCCAAGTCGAGTCTGTTTGCCTGTGATGGTATTTGCTGTGGAGTGGTCTATCTGTCCTTATCTAGACCCACAAGCCTTTAAACCTGTGTTTCTCCCCTTGTCCACCTTAGGAGGGGGAGGGGGCACCTGGCATTCAGCCAAAGTCGACCCATGACACTGTAGAAAAGGAGGGTCCTACATAGAGAAGTGTTCCCTACAGTGGAGCAAGGCTGCTGCGGGAATGAAGTCCTACATTTGGAAGATTAGTTTAGGTAATCTAGGCACCTGAAAACCAGATTTTTACTTCTAAGAATTTAAAGCACTTTCAAACTTTGTGATCTGGCTGCATCTTAATTAATGAAGAGAAAATTCTCAAGTTGTGCCTTTCTTTTCATCAAGCAGATCACTAATTTCTTTATCTGAGATTTATTTGTTTTTGTTTTGTTTTGGTTTTAAGGGCTATCTTTACATACTACAAACATCCACAGCGCACTGGGATTACTCTAAGACTACAGTTTAAGAGCCTGATTCTCACCTCTCTGTTGAGTATGGTGTTCTGTCATTCTGTGAAGGGTTACTCAGGCAGACTAAAACTGTTGACTGCAATCAATTTTAATACACAAAGTTTATCTGTTCTGGAAAGTGTCACTGGCAGTATGTCTATTATATATTGCAGACTGGAAGCGGCCAGTGGTGGGAGAGGGCTGGTTGGGTGGGATAGCTGGGTTTATAATTAAAAGCCAATAGTAACAACATAGTTTTTGGAAATGGTTTAAGATTCCTGCTTCTCCTACTGAACAGCAGACTGCAAAATGGGTCCCATAGGAGGAGGGCATGTTGGATCTCACACTGGCATTGCAGACTGCAGGGGTATTAGGCAACTGACTTCATACAATAAAAGAAAAAAAGCCAAGAATTTCTTCTCAGTAATTATGACCATGACTGCAAGTGGCCAAGCATTATCACATTCCCTGATGCTTTGGATATCACTGTCCAGAAAGCGGCAGCTCTTTATAATACATAGTGTAGCCTGTCTTCATTAACTGCTGGTATTTTCTCTTGGGCAAATTTCTTGCAGTGTCATTATAACGTGGAGCTTTTGTAGATGTTAAACTGTACTGAATAATAGATTATTTTATATATAATTTCTTCATGCTGGTAAAAGAAAAGGAGATTTGGGTTGTTTTGCATTGCCTTAGGGGGTAGTTATTCAGTGGTTACAACTTTTTTTTAATTTTTTGCTGATTTAGGGAATAATAACCCTACACACAATAAGCAACAGGAAGGATGCCTTTAATTTCCCTTTAAATGTATTTTACCAGGCAGAGGCATGTACGTTATGTTTTCAAATCAGCAATGCTTACATTCATACATTTAGGCACCCACAGCTTATATTGCCATCTTTGTAAAGTTGAAACACAAACCCAACCTTCCGTAGCTCTTCCAACCTGCATTAAAAAAGAAACAAGGCCAGATGCCCAGCAGGTGGCAGCCAACTCTAAAATATGTCGAAATTAGCCCACTCCGGTGTATGAATAAAAAGATCTAGAGCACAGATCATGCAAAAAATAAGCAAGCAGAGCTTTAAGAGGCAATTTCACACGTTTACTGTCCTACCTTTAGGTTCTGAATCTTTTTTTTTTAGAACTTCTTCATAAGAGAGATGGCAGCTTCCCTTGGTTTTAAGTGACAAAATGCACTACTCGTACCTATGACAGCTTAATACTGTTGTATTATCAGAAGAGCTATCATCTCTGATAACTGATACTTCCCCTGAAAAATGTTTAAGTTCAAAATAATATTTCCCAACTTATTATTGATCATGTAACGAACTTGTATTTGATCAAACATATATACTGCCTATTTTTCCAAACCAGCGTTAAAATAATCAACATTATTTGACATATATCTCCAAAAGCAATCTGTATGTAAGTACTTTTGAAAAAAATGTTCTTAAGTATGAGCAAGTATCCTTATATGCAGAATCAGAATGAGCACTAGCAGCAAGTCCAGTCTAAGGGAAGACGTTTTTTGCAGCTCAGCCTTTAGAACAGTGAGTAATGTCTGATTTGCTGTTAATTTATCTGTGTTACTATCAAAAAACAAAATAAATTCAGTGACTATCATGGGACAAAAAAAAAAAAAAAATTATTTTTTCAGTTCTGTAGTGGTCTACAAATTACAAGCAGTATATTACATAAAAAGACAATCTGTGTCAAAATATATCCATTTGGTAAATTGACAATTGAGAGTTAGCAAAAGTTCTTTTTTGGTGGCCAAGATAAAGCCACTCTTTCATCAGAATGGCTGTAACGTGCCCTCATACATGTTGCTGATTGCCCAGTTAAGCCTACCAGCTAAAGGGCTGTTGTCATGGGCAAGAGAAGAGATTCCGGGTGGCAGGGGAGGAACGTATTTTCCAGCCTAATCTGGAAAGACTGCTTCTGGGTTTGGTCAAAAAGTGGCTTTCAACCATTCCTACTTCTTGTCCATGTCCATTTTCCAACTTCAGCCTGCTAGGCAGGGTACTTGAGGATAGCCTGAGACAAAAGATAGGATATAATAACAGCCAGTTATGCAAGGGCATGATTTGGGTATACTTGAGGAGTGAAAACCCATATCCTTGAGCAGGCTCTGACTGCAAAATTCTAATTGATTTCTTCAAGAGACTCACTGTTTGCCCTCCAGCTAGAGAGAGGTTGTTATATCAGGGTGTGAATACCACTGCTTAGCTAGCAAGGTGCTTTGTACTTTGTGCTGCTGTCAGACTCCCTGCAGTGTGTAACTGTAGCGTTTGCAGATACCTCAGCACATATTCATACCCAAATCTTTGGGCTTTATTCCCATTCTAGTTATTCACAAATATTATTATATAAAAAAAAAAATGGAATCACTTTACATTATTCACAAGGGGGACTTTCATGAGAGGAGCATGCTAAACTCAGATTTGCAAACAGAATTAAATCTAGATGCTAGATGGACCAAAGGAAGGAGTTAAAAGACTGCAATGGTTGTGGGTGTCCAGTTTTGTTAGTGTGAACTGCTACCAGCTTTGGGGCATTACAACCTATACATCTTGTAAAGAAGGGCAATTCAGGTTTTGCATGTGAGCAGTCAGAATTTCTGTTTTGAAAGAAAAGGGATTTTTAGCTTTTTATCATTCAGAATGCAATAATTTTACCAAAACTTAAAAGAATTTTTAGTCATTGCAGTTTTGCTGAATCTCTGTGCTTGCACCAGTGACTAACGTAGCTTATGTGTGTTTTATAAGAATAACCAAACTGAAAATCTTTACACATTTTCCTGAAGTTCTTAGGACATACAAGTCTGACTTATTCATAAGATACTTTTGGAGATATTTATTTATTTATTTTTACTTGAGCTCAGATAGCAATGTATGCCACAACAATTGCAATCTGCTTTGCTCAATGTGCCCTGCTTTTGCATACTTTAACTTAAAATGTCACAAGATCTTAAAGCAACACAGTAAGAGCAAAGGACAAGGAACCTGTGAACTCTGTCAGCTCCTTATAAGACACCAGACTTTCCCACCTGAATGCTTAAAGATGACTCAAATTACTTAAAAAAATTTAAATATGAAAAAATATGCTAAATTTTTAATGTTACTCACTTTTTTATTTGCCAAGAACTAGTTAAAAATTATTTTCATTTTGGGGTTTTGGAAAAATTATTTTCATTTTGGGGTTTTGGAAAAATTATTTTCATTTTGGAGTTTTGGGGTTTTTTTTCCATTTGGTAATAGTTGACAACTCTAGAGCATAAGATGATAGTTCGTGGTCAGACTACTGCACCTAGTTGTGAAAATGAAAAAAGCTAGCTGCACCTTTAAAACAAGCATCATTAAATAATTTTCTCATGTTTTTTAAATGATTTGGGATCCTACCATTTCTCAGCTTTACAGCTCACCTTTAAAACTGGCAAGTATAAAAATATTTTGGTGCTCTTCAACTAATTGAAATAATTTAAAGTCCCATGAGCTTTATTAATGAGTTTGCCTTTCTGTACCTGTGAAGCTTAATGGTGTACAGCTTTTCTGTAATATAGCCGAACCAGTTTGTTATTTCTTTTTTTCCTTTGAGTAACAAAATAGTTATTTTCTTATGATTTAGGGCACTGAAAATCTCCAAGGCAGTTTTCTCCTTTGAAATCAGTGTATGAATTATATAAAAGGGATAGTAACTGATTTAAATTTTCAAAATCTAGGAAGTATTTTCACATACAAAACACTACATGAGAATTAGATGTTGATTTTTCAGATGTGATCTTGGGTTTGGTTTTGCTTCCTATACGGAAAAAAAATTCTCAGTATTGTAGATACTACTTTTGCATAACTACTGACTTTTAAAACAGTGATCACTGTAAATACATGAAGTAATTTTCCAAATTGCTGGGATCACAACCATTAGGAAGTCAGTTGAACTAGATGTGTTTGGAGAGGTCACAGTGTGCAGTCAGATTTTTTTGAAAATATGTAACTGATATCAATGGACACATTGCTGTCATTAAAATACTGCTCATGGTATTAGTATTTCCATATTAAGAAACACATACCTGGAAAAGGCCATACAGAAGTGAGAATATGAGCCTGGGAGTGGCAAGAGGCCTGGCTACTGGCTGGGAGGAGTTTCTCTGCAATCAATCTTGTGTTTTCAGGATATAGATGTTATAAAATCCACCAAAGAGAGCTATGCCCCAAGAAACCTAACTGCAGGGTTGAACTCTCTGGTGCTAAACCTGTTTGTATAGTGCAATTTCTCATCTTTATAAAAACTAGCAAAATTTTTATAAAATACTGCATTTATTTCAGAGTTTTTCCAACTTAGTAAGAAATAATCTTGAATCAGTTATATGCCCTGAATTTAGTCACAGACACACTTGTTCCTACCTTAGATCAGGTAAAATTCAGCTCCTAATTTCATTTTCATTTGTAGTATGGCCCAAAATAACTCCTCCAGTATCCAGTTGTGCTATGTTGACAATCGCTGTTAAGGACACATCTAAATAACTCAGTGTGGTCCAATACAGAGAATAGTGAACTAGTCCTGTCAAGGTAACAAACAGATTTGGTTCATTACGAATCCTTTATTTCCCCAAAGAAATCCTTGCACTTTTTTCTTTAGAAAATTCTGTTGCTCTTTTTAATTTTAATCCTAGTTCTAACAGGAGTTCTGAGGGGTTGCTTGATTTTACAAAACAATTGGGATAAAATCAGAAAGAAGCCTATATGTTAAAAAATCCCCAAAGGAAATTACTTTCCTGTGTTTTTCTAGTTGTTTTTTTCTATATTCCACATGAAAGTTTTGTTAAAAAGGTCTGAATCATTTTCTTCCAAATTCTACCTTAATTCTCCCCATCACTACTGTTTCTATTCATGACAAAAATGAGACAGAGTAGGACAGAAACATACAGACAGCTTAATAATGTGCTGGAAGATCTTCCCCAGACTACCTGGCTGCATTCCCAGATACAAATCTTGCAGTCTTGGTTTTTCAGTGAAATAATCTTTTCTCTGATATAGTATATTAGGAAGGACATGAGAGAACCTATTTAAACAAGAAGTTATTATCACTAGGAAGAAGTAATGCTGATAAAAAGTAAATAACCCAAAACAGAAATAAAAGGGAAAGTTTGAAAACTGTCAAAGGTGTATTTTAAAAACCCTTGTTTTAACACTCTTCTTTTCTGCATTCAAAGGTTCTGGTATAAAGGTCAAAAACAAAAAAAATTGCAAGCAAAGATGCTGTCATGGTATTTCCACCTTAACAAGAACAAAATGCGATAGTGAGTCTTTTCGTTTCCACTCAGGTTTTTTTCAGCAGTTGTCTTGTCTAGCAAAATACTTAATATTTTACAGTAGGAATGATAGAACAAAAGGGAGGAATCTCCCAAAAATGTCCAGTTCATACTCATTCTATGGTGCATGATATAATGTATCTACATAATCCCCACTGTACAGTTATCTGTTGTACTTCTTAAAAGCACCACTGAAGGGAATCTCTTGTCAGAGGAAGAGGACTGTTGCAGTTGCAAACTTAGAAACCTAAACAATTATTTAGTATATGGTTTTGATACTTTAAAATAAATTAAATTTTTCTTCTGCTTGTAATTACTACTTAAGACCAAGCAGAACAATCATTCATATAATTTTACATATTGGAAGTCTTGATACCCTGTGTCCTTTCTTAGGATTCTCTTTTGTATTTAAAAGTCAGTTGAGAGCACTACTTTTCTTGGTGCTACTGCCTTTGATCTTTAGCATTTTTACACAGTTTGTTCACTTTGTCAAAATCATTTTGGTTTCTTATTGTCCTCCAAAGAGCAAATATTCCTAGCTTGATAGCATCATTAAATTTTATGTGTACTCTGCATTCTCTGATCCAGATTGTTAACACTAATCTTATGAACGTGTCCTGTGGAACAGTGTCAAACATATTATTGATGTCAAGGTATAACATAACCTTGGAGCCCCTTTTACCCGCTTGGTCAGTTGCATTGTCCATGAAAGAAATTAGAGTTGTTTGACACGATTTGTTCTTGACAGAGCCACACCACTTGTTTAACATTGTCTCACCATTGGCTAGGTACTTACAAATGGGTTGGTTTATGATCTTGTGTTCTTCCAAAAATGAAGCTGGGGTGGCTGGAACAGATTTGTCCAGAATGTCCTCCACTCACTCTTGCTGCTCGTCAGAGAAAGCTGCTGTATTTACCTACCTCCTTCTTCCATTGTTAAATGTCTTAGCACAGCATAGCTAAACAGATGCAACTAGTTTCCCTGGTAATATCAAAAATCCATCAGGCCTTCTGAAGTTAAGCAACCCTAATTCATCTAAGTATTCTCCAAACTTCTGTTTCATTTTTTTTGATCCAAAATTCTGTTTTTTAAAATCTATCATTTTAATGATTAAGAATTTTTATGAAAAGAGGATATTAACTATTTTACTCTTCTCTGTTTCTTAAATCCATCATTTATGCTTCTGTCTTTCTAAGCATAGGATTGATGTATTTCTTTCTTTTCATTCTCCTCCAATGTAGTTACGTACATCTGTGTGTCTAAACACAGGTAACATTGCTTTGTCTTTCTATGTTCTTTGCTAATGGTAAATCATCTTGCAGCTTCACCTCTCTGACTTTTCTCTCTGTAATTTTTTTGTACTATTCCCAATGTTGTGTTACCTGCTTGGAGGTCACTAAAGGCTTTATAATACAGATGTGTTTGTCTATTTCTAAATTTTTCCTGCATACTGTGCATTTTGGCATTTCACATGTAATGTCTCCTTTAGGAGCCATCAGGTTCCTAAGTCTGTTGAACTTGTTTTTGAAGTCTGTTCTCATAATGCTTCTATTTCTGTAAAACTTATTTCTTAACAATTCACAAAGACTGCTTACTAACTTCAAGTTATCACCTTCCTCTTCGATATTCATTAAAATAAAATTTCTGATTCCTTTCCAATGTGCCAGGGATATTTCAAGAAGTTTTGGATGGCTCTATCCTATTCCCCTGTATAACTTTAAGAACAAATAACTATTATTACCATATGAAACCCTCTAGAAGTTTTATTTGCTTTCAAATACCCTCATCTACATTCTTTTAATAACAAGAGGCCTACAGTAAATCCTTACTATGTTATCCTTTTCTCTTTTATACATTCATAGGCACAATGAAATGTTCTTTCACTTATTCCTTTCCCTCAAATTCCAGTTCAGACTTTAATTGTACAACATGAACAGACTTATATTAAAACAAATTACTGAATCAGAATGTAGATTCCACTAATGCAGCCACATAGGAAAACAGTTTATAAAACATTATACCTTGTTTATTCTAGGCTTTGGGAAGAGGCTAAATGATATAGCAAAATGATATGGCAAAGAGTTAAAGTCAGAAATGGTACAGCAGGGAAGAGTCAAAAGAAAATGACAACTTCTACAAGGCAGAGGAAGGAAAGAAAAAATATTCTAGATAAGAGACTTCATATCAGACAACCAGGGTTTCTTAAAAGCAGTTGATTATGAATACATAAATCAAGCTACAAATATTATGGTCTTCTTTTAAACTACATTTTGGTTATAATAATGAACATAATTACTAAATTACAAATTCTGTCCTTCTGGAATGCCAAAATTTCTTGCATCTAATAACTATGCCTTTATTTTATTATCAGTTTTAAGAAGATTAAAAAATTTGGAAATGGAAAAAAACCCCAAACCAACAAAATAAAACAAAACAGAAAAGAATAAAAATAACAAATCTGTTTTGGGCAATACTACCTCTGTCTTCAAATTTAGTTCATAAAACATGCATGTGCTTTGCCTGTGATTTCCAGCAAGGATTTTTAAAGTGGTCCCATGGTACTATACCTCATAAAACCCATGTATTTATCTCAGGAAACAGCAATGATACTTCTGTGATTTAGTTCTACAGTGAAGCAGGGGATTTTTTACCTTCCCTGAGTAACCTTTATCTATCTGCCAAGTTACAGCTGTGTGGTTGCAATAATCCCCACAGAGCTGGAAGTTCCTAACCATGCTGGAGTACAGACTTAATAGCACTTTCAGTGAATAGCTGCTGAAAGGGTCTCCTATGCACCTTATTAGAATGGAGTAGGAATTCAGCATGCAGTGTACACTGGGTAGTCTATAACTTCTCATTTGTGGAATCATAGGTGGACAATTTATACTTCTTTCTGTTCTATATCTACATTTCATGTTGACAACTAAGGGGTGTATGGCAAGGGCTATATAGCATGGCTCACTCAATCCATTGTTTTTTTCCCCCTATCCCCACATTCTCACTTTTCAAATGTTTTTTTGGAGGCTGCTTCCCTAAGAAAGATTAGCCACACTTCATCACAAGTGGAATTGCAATTTTCTGAAAAAGCACCTCCAGAAAAGAACTTAAGTGCAGCAGTATGACACATAAGATATCCTGTCACAGCAGTCTCCACAGGCTAGGGTTAAATATCACAGCTCTGTTATGCAATATCTAAAGAGGTTCAAGGCATCAGAATGGTCTTAATAATAAACTGCCTAAAGTAATTCAAAGAAACAATGAAGTAATAGTATTTTACAACTCTGCTTTTGTGAACACTACAGCCTAGATTTTGTCCTGAGGCTTCCAAGCTCAGTTATGGAAACACAAAGAATCAGTTACCTCTTTCCAGACATTATTTTGGAGACACCTTTCTTCACTTTACTGAAAGAATTAAAATATTCATTGAAATATACAGATTATCTATATTTGAAACTATTAAGGAACTTTTGCATGCTATTGTAATAGGAGCATTATTACATCTTTATGAAATATGGAAATCACTCATAACTGCTATGAATCTTTTAGGAACAGAACACTTTCTTCAATATCCTTTTTCTGTAACATTCCACTCTTCAACAGGCCAACACAAAATGGACAACAACTTAATGTTGTTGAAAGAATATGTCTACATCCATACTAGCATGCAATTTAGCACAACTGGAGAAGATCACTAGACTGGGGCAGCTGAAGTTGGAAGACTTGCAGCCAATCTTTATGTAGTTTTGGGACTTGACTTGGGATTAGATTTAGTTGGGCCCTCAGAGCCACATATCCTCCCCATAGGCATGTTGTGAAGCTGACTAGTCACTAGTTCAATACTTCATGTAGTCCCTTGGGGATCAGATTTGGTGTATGCCTGTTATGGAGATAAGATCTAGATTTCTCAGAAAGGAGCCTAACCAGTGGGTACCAACACCATTCTGTCAATAACTCCAATGCACAGTAACTGAGGATGCCAAACCTGGACTTCTTCTCTAAACTGAAATGGTAAGATACTCTTGAGTGGAATACAGATCAAAAATAACCAAATAACCCATTACTAGACTTTACTGGCATTTGAGAAGGCACACAAGATCTGGTAGTCCTAACAATACCAAATATTTAAAATCCATGCAAAACTGGGCTCCAAAAAAAGATAACATCAAAATATATTGACAAGAAACAGTACTGTCTTACTCAAATTAGAATCCCTCCATGATGTCTGAAAATATTAAGTCATAAGTTTTTGTCTTTCTCAGGGGCATGGCAGAAGGAATATTGACAGAATATGACAGAATCATATTGATGTGACATCATATTATTAACTACCTGCAAAAAGCAATGTATGTCCTGTATTTTGTGTTATTGGTTATTTCTTACTAAAGCCTAACTATATAAAATTATCAGGTTTTACTGATTTTGAAATCAAGTAGTGGTATTTGTTTGAATGGTTAAAAGAGAAAAACAGATGCATAAAGATAATCTAAGCAAAGGTGAAGGAAGTACAATGGAGGACTGTGATCTTAATACTGATAGGCAGCCTTGGATACTAGTAGTAGATTGTAAAGTTTTTGATAGGCTGTCTTAGTGTACTGATCTAACCTTACCAGACATGGGAGCATTTCAGTAAACCACATGATTAAAGCCAAGGGAAAATTGTCTACTCAGTCACTGTTACACAGCCACTGCACTTTGTAGAATCACAGGATATTCAAAGCACATAGGTTTCGATCTAATCTGTAGCTGATAAAGACAAAATTTCCCAGGTTTCTGCAAATACACTACTTCCCTAAGCCGGCAAAGCCAACTCTCTATGCTTGTGAATCGTAGAATCATAGAATGCTTAGGGTTGGAAAGGACCTTAAGATCATCTACTTCCAACCCACTGCCATGGGCATGGATGCCTCACACTAGATCATGTTGCCCAAGGCTCTGTCCAACCTGACCTTGAACACCTCCGGGGATGGAGCAAATACCACTTCTTTGGGCAACCTGTTCTAGTGCTTCACCACCCTCACTGCAAAGAACTTCTTCCTTATATCTAACCTGAACTTCCCCAGTTTAAGGTTAAGCCAGTTCCCCCTTGTCCTACCAATACAGTCCCTGATGAAGAGTCCCTCGCCGGCAGCCTTCAGATACTGGGAGGCTGCTATGAGGTCTCCACGCAGCCTTCTCTTCTCCAGGCTGAGTAGAGGGGCAGCATCACCTCCTTCAAACTACTGGTCACGCTTCTTTTGATGCGGCCCAGGATATGGTTGGTTTCTGGTCTGTGAGCACACACTGAAGCTGGCTCATGTTCAGTTTCTCAGCAGCCAACCCCCTCAAGTCCTTCTCTGCAGGGCTGTTCTGAATTTCTTCTCTGCCCAACCTGTAGCTGTGCCTGGGATTGATACTTCTTGATTCCATCATGATGAGCCTAATGAAGCAACTGGCTGTAGTATGGAGCAGAAGTTTACACTTACAAAAGAGAGAGTGATACAGCAAATCTTGAGGCACTGAACTGAAAGAAGAAACTCTAAAAATGATAACCCTGCAAACAAAGTGAGAGAGAAATGTAAACAAAGGAGATGTAGAACTGTTGGGAACCTTTGTCTGTGTGAGACAGTCAAACTGTAGCAGTTAATGGCAGAAATAGGGAGTAAGAGACAAAAATAGAAGGGAGAAATGCTGGAGAAATAGCTGAATTTTGATATTCTGCTCAAAGTCAAAGTATGTGGGAAATTATTTGACTTGACTTAATATTCATTTTTTATGTGTGTAAGTACATAAATACATAAATATTTCACACAGTATAATGTATATAAAATATACTAATAGAAAACATATTAAAGTACAAAAGAATTTGCATCAACTATGTAAACTAATAAGTATAAACATACACAAATTGTAAATATATAAATATATATTTATATACATACGGTGAATTACGATTTGCTGTAGCTTTAACAGCTGTTTCCACAAGCCTTTTGCATTGTTACGAAAAGGAACCTTAGGGACATTATGCTGTTTTCCCAAGTTTTTTATTTATATAATGTTTACAGTACATCTACTGTTGGTGATAAATTATTCATTTAAGGTTCATGAAAAGGTTCCTGGCTGTAATTTAACACTTTTTTATTGTTTATCAAAAGAAATCTGGCAGTGTGCACCCAGCTGGATATTACTGTCTGTGAGGAGTTTCCATGTTCATAACATCATTTATGGAGCACCCACACTCTCCACATGTACATACCCTAGAGCACTCAAGCTTTTATGATATCTTTCCCATTCAAGTATAGTAACCACAAATTCCTCCAGATGCTGCAGTAGCAATGTTCATTATGACAACCAGCAGGAAACAGACGTTTTCGTTTGGGGCTGAGGAGGGAATACCTTGTCATTTGTTATCCTTCTGCTTGGGTTGAAATGCTGAACCACTCAGGTTTGTAGGACGAGTGTGAAGGAACCTACAAACATCCAACAGCTGCTTCTCTAAATGGTGTGAGATCCTTCAAGTGGTGATCAGGATCAGGGTCCCTGGACTTTCCTGGCAGCCAGTGGTCACTTTTCCCACACAGAGACTTCACTGAGAGAACAGCTAAGATGGGCTCAATCTGGAAGACTGAAGGGACAGGAAAGACAGGTAACAAAAGGAGGCTGAAAAAGTGTGTGATAGGAAACTCTCAAGACATCTGATGTGGGTAGGAAAATAAACTAGAACATGAAATAATGAGCTGCAAGGAACTATGGTGAACAGAAAAATACATTCCTTAAAGTATATAAAAGTAACTGCAAGAAGAACAAAATCCCATGTAATTTAATTTAGTGATACTGAACAAAAACCTGATTCTCAATTAGTATGTGAAACAATTTTTTTTTTTTTTTTTACTTCTGGAGCTCATTATTATGTACATTGAATGAATATGAATAGGTGACTTGAAGACAAAACTCACCTTTGATGAACCTGTTGTATGTACAAGTTGTAAAGATAATTTAGAAGTTTGTCTGTACCTTGAAAATCACATAATTGCAGAACTTTTCAGAAAAATTTTCCCAAGAGTAGTCTAATATTTTCAAAGCTGCCTGTACCATATTCAGTTCTGGTGAAAAGTTATTTACATTTGTGACTAAAAAAAAGTTTTGCAAATTTTACTCTTCAGGCATCCATGTTCAGATTTGTAAATCTAAATTGGGATAGTGAGGGAGAAAAGCTTAATGTGGCCCAGACAGTTCACCTCAATTAAGAACCTGCTGTTCCTTTCAGATCAATAGAAACAATAACTAACTCATTTATATACGTTATACAACTTAGCAGGGCAGGCACAAGGAGGTTAAGAGACATGATGAAGTTAACAAAGCAAGTAGTGGCATAAAAACATATGAGAGTAAGGACACAGTCATTTCTACACGTAGCCCAGGATCATGTCACCAACAGCAGTTAGATGTAAATGCTATATGAATAAAATAATTAAAAGTACAACTAACATATAAACAATGTCCTTCCTTTTTATATTATAACGGCTTAATTTCTTGGAAGCCATCAGAAAGAAACCATCTCCAAAGTCTATCTTTTAAAGAAAACTTTTACTTTTTAGCCGGTCATGGGCGGTAAGGCCTTAAGCTTTGTAGGTCCCCAGGTCCCCCTTGAAACTCTTACATTTGTGACTTTCATACCATCTTTCAATTTTTAGTTATCAAAAAGCTTTTTAAAGATGTTACAAACCTTACAGTAACTTAGCTATTTCATCCTTCAGTTCTTTTACTGCATGAGTTCTATATGTTCCTAATGATTTCTAATTTTTCATTGTGCCAGTAAGTTCCATAATCTATTCTACAGCCACTTCAATTTCAGATAAATCATTCAAAAATACCTCGTGAAAAATAGGTTTCAGAATTGGAATTTTCCTAGGTTTTGTAACTATGAGCAAATGTAGAGCACAGTCACATGGGTTGTTATCAGATAATTTAGTTTCATCCACTATGTAGTTATCATATGAAAATACAGATCAAATGAAGCTGTGTTCATCTCAATGCAAAGTAAAATTCATCAGCTTAGGCCAAGGTTCACTGGTCCCTGGTTCCAAAGGGCAATGTAATTGAAACACTTGCAGGGGAAAATATTCTTCATGCATTTTTTTCTATATTGGGTCATCACCTTGACCCAAAATGTAAATATATGGGATTTTCTTTCATGGAAAATAATCAGAATGTACTCTTTTATTTTGGAACATAAAAGTATTTTTTGAAAATTTCCATCAGGAAGTAAATTTCAACTGCAGCCAAATATTTTAGTATAATTATTTATTTAATACTTCTTTTTCTAATCTTATTTCAACTTCATATGCATGTTTTATGACAACATGCAGTTGTCTTTATTGTACTTTATGTCCCTACTTCAATGAACAAGCTGGTCATAATACTGAGGCTTGTTGCATAGTGCTTGTCCTGTCTCTCTCAAAAGATTTTCTTTCAGAAGTGCCATTTGTCTTTGGTTGAACTCCCTTGGATGCCACCTTACTGCTGACCCTGTGGATTCATCTTTGACATTGTGATGTATTTCACTCTCAGAACCCAGGTATTATAAATTTACTCTTCTCAGCTCTATTTTCAATTCTTTTAAAGAAAAAAACCTAGCATGTTTCTTAAGACCTGGCATTTCTTTCAAAGTCATACAGAATATCTTTTAGCTCTGTTCTATTCATGCTGTTGTCTTTTTGATTCAGTGTCATTCCTCCCTTCCTGCCTTTCCAGCTGGAAAGACAATAGCTCCCTCTTTGATGAGGTCAGGCTATTGTCATCCCTTTCTTCATTACTTGTTCCTTTTGATGAAAATCTCTAAAGGTTTATTTTTAGGGAAATCTTCCATTTTTTGCCAGTCCCTGTGCTCACAGCCCTCTTCTGACTCTGAATGGTGACATCTATGGGGACTCCTCACATGTGCCTTTGACTGAGGTCCCACCTCAGCTACCACTTCTGCTCTTAGGTCATGAGGTTGTTTTCCACACATGGGACTAATGTTAAGTGGTAATTCAAGTAGGAGCATGAAAAAATTGTGGGATGTTCTGGGATTGAGGATTGTATTAATAACTTGGAAATTAATTGAAAATGCCAGCACTTGTTGGAGTACCACGAGACTTAGTATATTAACTTCTATAGATTTTCCCATCAGAATTCTACTCATATTGCAACCATTTTATAATCAATTTTTAATTATTATAAATTTTTAATTTTAATCCATTTTTAACCTGACTTAAAATCTGGAACTTAATTGTTTTTTCTATGGAAGACAAGAGAACTTATGCAAACATGCTGAGAGAAAATTGACAATCCATAATCAATCTATAATTCTTAAAATACCGTTCTTTTTTCTCTGTTTAATGCTACATGCATTTGAATAACCTGATTCTTTGATTTAACTTTGCATTGACTGTTTCCTTTTATTTGGAAAAGGTGGGCGTTCTGCTCTGTATTTTGATTGTTTTGTAATTTTTTTACCTTTAGTTCTGCAGTCAGTCAAGTTAAACAGGAAATGGAAAATTAAAAATATTTTAAGAATAGTTTTACCTGCTTAAACCATAGTTTTCACATTTAATAAAGGGGAATACTTTGACCTCAAGGCCTATCCTAGTACAGTGGAGAAAGGCATATATCAGTTAGAGTTTAGAAAAAATGAAGGGAACAGTTTTAACCAGCAGCAAGATATAGAATTTAGGAGTTATGAAGTACAGAGAATTGGCTCGCAAATATGTCCATGGCTCAAAGACAAATGTTTAAAGAGAAGAATGTGTTTAATTTCTGAAGAGAGGACTGAAAGTTCTACCTACAGCCTGTCACTTTGGAGGAAGAAGGAATGATCTAAGTAATGCGTGGCTTCTCTTTTTAAGGAACAAGAACAAATTGCTGAAATCTGAAGCTGGAGAAACTCAGGAACCTTTCC
>NW_009924174.1:0-21841 GCF_000696875.1 Nestor notabilis | reverse complement strand
CCCCGCCCCCCCCCCCAGGAAAAAGTAGGAATGCTTCTACTATTAAAACAAGTTTCCAACAAATTTGGTTTCTTCATCTCTTCAACTTGGCTGCTCTTCTGAAAGATCATTTCCGTCAAGTACAAACAAATTCTTGAGCTTTAAAATATCTTGTGAAGTTTAAACTAAGACACACCAATCCAGATTGCTTGATCTAATGAACATTTCTAGTCTTAATCTCACTGCACCTGTGATTGTAACATTGGAACCAGAATGTGGCAGAAGAGAGGGAAAATGCAAAACAACATGCCTTCCTACTTAGCTGACCCCAAGGCTTAACCATGGGAAAAGTCCTGCTGGCTCCCTTGTTTTGGACTCAGAACATTGTCAGGGCATGGGCATGGGAACACCGTGAAAGACAAATGATTTGGCACAGGGATGCTTTTGGAAAGTCTTGCCTATGCTTCATCTCTCAGTTACACAGCACCTGATCTGCTTCCTGCCTCCTGGCATTGGATTCCTAGTTTGGGGGCTGACATTCTGCTTTCTAGTATAACTGCTTTGTTTCCCTGATGAATTTTAGAACTGCTACACTTCAAGCAAGGCTTCCTTGTCTTAATGACTGTCCTTCCTTTCCCGAGTCAACCCTGCTTGTCAAGTCAAATGAGATGAAACAAGCTTTCCTTCCTCTTATTCCCAGCAAATCAGTTTCTCTTCCCTTTTCTTTCTTCCTCTTCCTGCATGTGGGATTAAACCTCTTTTGGCACAGAGTTGTGTAACACATGACACAGAGCATGAGAGCAAGTGAAAACTGCAACCACCCTGGCACTCATCTGGTTGCAGTAGAAATAAGTACTTTTAAGTTGCCCAGGAATTATGTGGGATCCAGCACTACTATTTTAAATAATTAAACTTACAAATGCGAATGTAAAATTGCCTCTTAGCACAAAAGTAACTTCTAGGAGCTATTCCATTCACCAAAGTTGAATTGCATATTGATCTAGCTATATCCTACCAAACTTAAAGTAAGTGCTCTAATACAAGCTAAGGAAACAGCCTCTGAGTGCATTTGAAGCAAAAAGAGACATACCGCATTCTGAGTCCACCTCTCTAATATATGAGACAGTGTTCTCTGATAGCACCAATTCAAAGATTGAGTCATGACTCCGTCTTTTAATCCTGTTTCACCATGTTGAAACACTTTTGCTATTACTAAAAGCCTTTTGAACTGATTCTTGCTCTTTCCTGTTTCAATCAGAAATCCTCTTTGTAGTAACATTCAAAAGCCACTGCCAGAAGTTTCAGAAGAAATTTAACAACCATGAAAGTTGTGGTCTCTGTATCATCATTTTAGACATAAGGTTTGTTTTTCATACGACAAGGTGAATCATAATTTTTAGTTTGAAATGTATTCCTCTTGTTTGTACATTGATTTTACCAAAGTTAGGTTTTTTCCCCCCAATCCCTCACCTTTTCAACTCCCTCTGCGTAACAGAATTTCAAAGAAATTATTTGAACCTTTTTACATACCATTTTTATGTATCATATAATCTATTTCCATATTGTTTATTTAATCTCCCTAGGAAATTACTTGCTGCCTGCACCTGAGGTTAGACACTCTGTAAATCCTTGTAATCTATAACTTTTTGAAATGCCTATATTTCTCAATGGTTACACTTAATATCAATATTATTTTATCTCTGACTATGCCCAGTATGCCAGAATTTTACTGAAGAGTTTAGCTTTGAATCAAAATCAGACTGTCTCATACATACATGAAGAGAAAGAATGGTAAGAAAATAAAAGAATGAGAGGAAGATACCACATAGTGACATTGCTCTGACCTCAGTCCTTTTGTCTGTTTGAGAAAATTCCATCTCTCAGTACAAATGAGACCTGTTTTATAGAGCAGGACAGCAGAAGGATGCAAAGCTTCCACAGAAATCTTTGTAAAACTTCTTCTTGGAAGGCACTCTCAAATGTAGCACAGAAGTTGTCACAGATGTTCTGTGGAAATACACAAAAGCCTGTTGTGATTAATAATGTAACCTTGCAAGCATGTATTCTTTGTTATGCTGCAATACGTAACTCTTTTTTAACATTCTGTTCCAAATACTGCCATGTAGCATTTACAGTCTTTATAAAGGGAAAATTATCCTACAGACTGAAGTATTTCTACAACACAGAGAATACACTGTAGAGAGTAAATCTGTAGAGAGCTGACTTCATTGCTCTATGTAGGAATTTGGTCTGCTTCCAAATTTTTGTTTTGGTTTGCAGATGGATATGGATACTTATACTCAACTCTTGTATGTTTCTGTGGCTGTTTTAATGTGGATCTTTTGATGAAAAGGTGTTCACCTTATTCAAAACATCTGATTTAATTGTCCACTGATATGTATGATTAACATAACTTGAAAGAAAGACAAACACCTGTCTTATTTCATAGCAATGGTCGTATAGCAATTCACCCAAGTCTGGTAGTGGGATGAAGTACCATCAGTGACTGTTGACTGATACTTCAAGTGTTGATTGACACTTAAAGCCTTTTGTTCCCTCTTATACTTTTCAAATATATGTCTTCAAATATATGAGACCACTGTCAAGTTGCCCTCTCAGTTTTAGTTTAAGGGTTGATTTAACAACATGTGAATCAAATTGTAATTTGAATTGATTTTGCTTCTTTTCAGTTTCTGGATATGTGTTTCAATTTTGTACTTACTTACAAAAACCCCATAGATGATGCAGGCAGCCTGAAGCAATAACTTCTTATGTCCTCAGAAAACTGAACTCCTAGTTTCCAAAATCTCAAAATACAAAGTTTCCAACATTTTCCTGCCTTTAAACAAGGAGATACCATGATTTGTGAAATACAACTTCAAATCATTGCAATTTTTCTTGTACCCTCAGCTTGTCAGATCTGCTGCTAAAATTATGTTACATTTCCTCTGGACTCCAGCACTGTAAGTACAGAAGTGTTAAATGCTGCTGAGCTGACTAGGGAATATTCAGATCTACAAATTTTTCTTGGTAGAACCATGATTTTAGTGCTTAGTGAAATTCTGCTGTTTCAAATGCATATCAGCATTTTAAATATAGTAAACAAGTGCAAAACCATGTGCCATATCTGTGTGATATGGTGCAGAGAACAGCTCAGAGAAGGGCTGTTCTCCCCCTATACATTTTCTAACTCATTCAGGCACACTTTCTCCTTTTATCACATTATATGTCCTCTTACAAGCTCCCATGTCCTTATTTGAGCATTGTCTTTAACTTAAGCTATTCTTTGACAAGCTATTTCCTACAAAAAATGGATACCAAGTGTGATTGTCCCCTACTTTGGATCCCATTTATGGGGACCTCTCTCCAGTGTTTAAAGTTATGTATGAATTTTAAATGCACTACATAGATCTTATTTGCCAGATACAGAGATAGTATTATTATTTCGTTAAGGATGCTCCCACAGTAAAATAGTAGTCACATAATAGTAGTAAAATAATAGTCACAATTTGCAAATAAAAAAGAATTTCTCCCAAACTTACACTTGAAATTGGCATTTCTGTATACCAGTGGATTTTTCTGTTTGTTTGTTTTTTAAGATCCAAGAATGAAATATAACGGCTATTTCTGCTTTTCTTCCAGATCTTTAAGGAGCAAGTTAAGTAAGGTTTAAGCTAACAGTAACAGTAAAAATACTCTACAAGATTTACACCTCATCATAACTATATACACTAGTATTTGTCTTTCATGCAGTCCAACAATTTGAAATGCCATACCTCTAAAAATGGGTACAGAATTCATCCTCACTGCAGAACAAAAGCTAAGCTTTAAATTTAAAATTATCAGATATTTATAACTTTTTATTTGTTGATATAATTACTCCTATAACATGGAAATCAGAATGCTGCTTTCAGACCTGTATTTTTTTAGTCCAAGGTAGAAAAGCCATCTAAAGCTTTCGTTTTACTATAAATATGAAGTGAGAAAAGGAATTAGGGAGTCCTTTTTTGTATAAAATATGCAGTTTGGTATTCTGTGGCTGAAATTATAACAACTTGAAGATGTTTTTCTGATTTATATGAAACAACTCAAATTCATGTACAAAAGCATAAACAGTAGTTTGTCATTTAAAGGTACCCATGAGATATTCCACTGTTATTACACTGTCATTACGTAATAACATATTTTATGCAGTAGTCTGAATACTAACAGGCAAGATGACCTCCATTAAAAATCTATTCTGACTCTTGATCTATTTTTGATTGTCAGAAAACATTTTTACCATCCTTATTTAAATTTTTTGTGCCACATTCCTTCTGTAAAATATTCCTTTCCCCTTAAAGCTAAGATCTTGGCAATAGAGACATTAAAGATGCACCCAAGCCAGTAAAGCTTTAGAATATTTCAGTCTGATTTATCTAAAATCAGCATTTACCTCTGTCCCCAGAGTTCTTTGAAAGCTTATTCCACTCACTTTGAGTTTTTCTGAAATTATTTTTATCTTTTATGTGGGGAATTTTACTGTGTTTTTCCATCCTTCCATATATACCTCTTGCATTTATTGCACAGGTTATTAACTTCTACTGAATACTGCTTTCCATTGCAAACCTGTACCAATACATATCACAAACTAATCAGTTATATTGCTGCAACTGGTCTATAGCATAGCTCTTCACTGTACTGACAGAAAAGTCAATGCACTGTATCCCCTGTCATTATCTGTCAGTATCCTGTATGCTGTCATTGTTGGACTTGGGAGAACAGTTTTTGAAGAAATACAATTGCATGCAAGTGTGTGTGTGCATGTGCACATAGAATCACAGAATGGACAGGTAAGAGGTTCTTCTGGTCACAAACAAAAAAAGCTTACATTATAAACAGAGTAATTTTAAGAAAAATCTTTAAGACAAAATGTTAAAATGTTCTGTATATCTAAAAATATTCAGTATTTTTCTTGGAGCCGCAGTTATTATATATTGAACTGTTAGTTTAACTGTTGTAAACTCAGATGATGTGGAATGCTAGATTTGATCTCCTCTCACTTCCAGATATTTTATTAAAATGTAGCAACTTGTTTCCAATGAAGGAAAAATAAAAATATAGTACTGTTGATTTTATTTGAATATTCTTAATTTGCAGCAGCCTAATAAAGGATCTTTAGACTCTTTATTGTTAGAATCTTTAAAATATTTTTACACACCTTTTTCTCTTGCCCATTTAATGCAAATAAGTGTGTTAAATTGTCTCCATAATCTATCAAGAGATGGCTTAAGTTATCATAGCGAATTAAACAGACTAAAACGATATTTAATTTTTTATTCTGTGTTGCACAAGAGTTGTTCATCTGCTTTAGAGATCCTTTGAATTTACCCATCCCTAGTCAAGTTTCGAAGTCAAGACAATATTTCTGCTTCCTATCTCCACTGACATCTCAGTTTGGTTTTTTTTTGTTTGTAATAACCCACTCAGAATAACACCTGTGTTACTAAGATTCAATTTCCTGGGTAACCTTGGCTTGACCTTAAAAGATTGCTTTTTATTCTCTTTTTAAAAATCAGATAACAAAATACAGCAATTAGTTTCGCTTTGGTGTGCCTTCTATGTAGTCATCAAACCTATTGCAAAGCAGATATCATTAATTGCTTCTCATTTTGGACAAGGAATAAGTGACAATAAAGCTGTTCGCTCTTCTTGGGGATATATAAAAAATCTTATCAACTTAGATTTGAAAACTTAGATTTCCCCAAATAACACTATTATATTATCAAGTCTTCTTGCCTAACATGAGTCTATAAAATTTATATGCTTCTGACTGATGGCAGACCTAAAGCTTGAACTTATATATTGCTTGGAAAATGGTTGCAGTCCTAATTTTAGGCTCCAAATGCACTCAGACATTTTTAAATCCTGAGGTATCTATCTGGATTAACAAATTCTTAGCCTACAGGTTTACCATCACTTCTTTGGCAGACAGACCTGCCCTGCTCTATTATTCCCTTCCATGTGGCTGAGCGCCCACCAGCTCCAATCCAAAACCACTGGTGTCCCAGCAGAGATTATGACACTAGCTCAGGCACACTGCCTTCGCATCAGTGCTGGCATTCATCCGTGTACCATGAAGTCCATGTGGAGCAAGCAGAGGTCAGTCTCCAAAGACCATGGAGATACATAGTAAGCTGCAAGAAGATGTAAGCCTCTGCAAAGGGCCATACTCCAGGTCCGGAAGAGAAAGAGAAAATTGAAAAATTCTGAGGATAACAGCACTCAGTTGAGACTAAGTATCTATTGTCTGCCTTTGCTTATGCATGGATGCATATACATATTTTGTAATGGAACATGAATGTTGAGTTTTGAAAGCAGTTTATCCCATCCCTCTGGAATATGAAACACTTAAATATTGTGCTTGTTTTATTGTCAAGCTGTCAGGCATGATGTTTAGAAGTACCTGCTGCAACCTATATTGTTGCACTTCATTAGTCAAGATGCACCCCTGAGGGGACCACCAAACTGTACTTAAGAAGTGTTATAAATAATGGTGTTTTGTACATTACATCATGAATCTTTTTAAAAGCAACACCACAGCATCTCTTAAAAAGCTTTCTGGGAATATCAAGTACTTACATGATCATTTTACTATCTTATTATACTTGTATTACACCCATGCAATACCACTACTTTTATTTTCAATCAAGTTATAACTGTATAAAGTCCAAGAAAGACTTTATAATATTTATATATATTCTGTGGCCTGAAATCTAGGCCACAGTATTCACTAAGGAAAGACCTTAAACTTCACTCAACACAATGACTGGTGTATTCAGTTGTCAGTTACAACTGAGTAATTAAAGCAAATAATGAGTACATAATATTTCCTTGCCAAAATGTGGAATATCTTTAATAAAATTCACAGATAATTGTTTAATATGTTAAAGAAAGACTTCATTTATTTTATAATAGTCATTAAGAAGAAAAAAAAAAAACACAAAAACATGCTAAAATGAAAAAAGGAAAGCCACATCTAAATTCTGTTTACAATAGACTGAAATCAAAGGAAGACTTTATGATCAGTTTATGGTGACTCATAGTTGCTGGAATTCAAATGCTGAGTGAACATAATGGTTATCTGCTAAAACTCCCCTAAGGTAAATCAGAGTAATTCTCTCTGAGGCTGCATCAGTGTGGACCTCCTGGGAAAGAATATCTGTTGAGTGGCCTTGTCTCATCTATCAGAGGTTTTAAGAAAGCTTTACACTGCCAGAAGACTTTATGCTCAGCTTCTATTTATGCCTTGCCTAGATAAAATTGTTAACTAAATATTCAAATTAAAGAGGAAGATTAGGCAGCAAAAGCAAGCATTTATAATTTAGAAAATATCAGTATTACAATACGCATATCCATTGTAGTTCTGCCTTGATGCATGTTTGTTCCATGCACTGGAGTAATGGATCATGTAAATGACACCATGTTGAAATAATACTAACTCATGAATAATTTTCTAGCAACCCCTCACAGTCTATCAATCTCTTATGCAACTCCATTATTGGGTTTTTTTAAATTATTTTTTAAGGTTTTGGGGGAAGAAGAAATAGAAGTGATATCAAGAAAGTGTTTTATTTTTTTTAATCAAAATTTCTGAAGATGTCATTATTTTTTTTGACTTAGGATTGCATCTTGGTTTGTACAACAATTCCTTCATTAAAAGTAAGCACACATATGGCCATGAAAGTAATATTCAATTTAGTGATACCTCTTACAATGGAACAGTTTAGCCAGTGAATTAAATCATGGAGCTAACTGATGGATTGGCACATAATTTCAATTTAAACAATTTGCCAAACCCTAGGATTACTTTTATTTTTAATGTTTTCTTCCAATTCATATCCTCTTATTATTTATTAGGTATTTAGTAGAGGTCAAAATTACAAAGGAAAAATTATTACTTGCAGCATAATTTCTGGTTTCGTAATATCTCCTTTACTGCCACTATCAGATTATTGCATTATTTGGTTTTGAATGCCTTCTCTGTCATCTCTTATCTGGTTTAAGATTGTCTTTCATTCAGCCTGACCTTGGATGCAGTCAAGGAGCAAAAAATAAAGTGAAAAAGCTAGTGGAAGCAAGGGGAACAGACAAGGAGAAAAAGACATAAGAAAACCTTCTTTTTTTCTTTTCCTTTCAAAAAAATGCTGCACTATAATTTATATCATCCATAAATGATCCTGCTGTAATTATTTACATCTCACCACTGATAATTAAAATAATCTATATCCAAGGTCAGTTTTAACATGTTGCGAGACTATCTAAGGCTTTTACACATCAAATGTTTGTTTGCCCCTTAAAAAGAAATTCTATGTTGCATGCCAGAAAACAGTTTACTATTTTTTTTCTAACTTCAAGATGTCCTTGTTTCCTGTAACAAAGTGACACTTTAGAAGGTTAGAAACAAAAGCAAAACTGGAACATTCAGGTTACTGATCCTTAGCTTAACTTTGGTCTTACACTAATTCCACATTTCATGTTATTTTTAGTGGCATAATTAGTTTTGATGCTGTCCAGCACACGGTTTGCTTTCTGGGCAGTGTGCACTTGCAGCCCAGCAAGGCAACTGTAAGCTGGCCTGCATCAATAGAACTGTGACCAGCAGGCTGACTGAGATGATTCTCTCCCTCTACTCTGCTCTTGTGAGAACCCCACATGTAGTACTGCATCCAGCTCTGGGGCCCCCAACATAAGGATGTGGACCTGTTGGAGCAGGTCCAGAGGAGTCCATGAAGATGATCAGAGGGCTGGAGCAACTGGAGACAGGCTGAGAGTGTTGGGCTTGTTCAGCCTGGAGAAGAGAAGACTCAGGGGAGACCTTAAAGTAGCTTCCAGTGCCTAAAGGGGGCCTACAGGAAATCTGGAGAGGGACTTTTTAGGGGGCAGGTAGTAAGAGGACAAGGGGGAATGGCTTTAAAGTTAAAGAGGGGAGATTTAGATTAGACATTAGGAAAAAAAATTCTTCACTGTGAGGGAGGTGAGACACTGGAACAGGCTGCCCTGAGAAGTGGATGCTCCATCTCTGGCAGTGTTCAAGGCCAGGGTGGGTGGGGCTTTGAGCACCTTGATCTATAGGAAGGTGTCTCTGCCCATGGCAGGGGGTTGGAACTAGACAATTTTGAAGGTACGTTTCAGTCTAAACCATTCTATGATTATGATTCTAATTGAGATACCTGCAACACCATGTGGGATAAAGGGCTCAAGAGAAAGTCAGAAACTGATGAAACAAAACCACTTAGAAAATGAGATAAAAGGTGAAGAGACTTTGGAATTTGCCCTCTGAAAAGAAGTCTCAGGTGTGTAGCCTCCACACATGGTATAAAGGAATGTCAGACAATGTGTTAGCCTGGGGAGAAGTGAAAAAGTTAAATGTCAATTTAGTGAGAAAACACTGAACCTGCCAGATCTATGAATTGTTGTCTTCTCCAAGAGCTGAGCACCTGCAACGGGTAGCATGGAGGCATTTTCTACCTTGAGTACAGGAGCCATCACTCTTAATCTTTGCAAGGAGGTATCAGTGACAGCATATTGTTGGTATACCTATTGATCAACTGGAAACACCAGCCATGTATCAACCATTAGATCAGAGTGGTTCCATTATCCGTAATACTCACAGTATTTTTATGAAATGTGCAGAAAAGCTTTATATTCACTATTGGTACATAAGCTTTTATATATTTTTTGTATTTGAAACATATGAAACATATAGTAGTTCTTGAGAATAAGGAAAAGAATGTAAGTACCATTCCAGAAAGTAAGCTCTTTCCTGGTTTTAGAATTAACTTTTTCTATACAGAATTCCAATCTAATGTTAAAAATTGACTGTTTGGTGGTTTTTTTCCCATAAAAGGCAGTAAATTTCTGAAATTGAGCTGGTTTTCCATTCCTGTATGCCCTTGTAGATAGATACCACAATGTTTCAATAACCTCAATAATAAACACTACTTATCTACTTCACTGCAAAGAAGATCTGGAAAACTCTGACAGGTTATCCAGTACGTAAGCAATGAAACAACACGTATAAAACTAGCTCTCAAAAGTATAAATTTCTCACACATAGCAGTTGTATTAGGCACTGTAGGCAAGTTTTTAATTTAACATTACCTACTTTGAAAACCAGAACACAGTTTCATTTGCACTATTTGGCTTTTTGGCACTGTTTCACATTATTACTCTTCAAATCTCAAGGCAATCTGCATGTGAAACATTATATTCTTGACATGCAATTACTGTACTACAACTAACAAAGTAAGTTTGCTCTCTTACTTTTGTAAGGATAATACGGAACAACACTGCGTTTCCCACTGATAAAAAAAAAAAGAAAAGAAAAAAAAGATTGCCATTACTGCATTCTGTCATTTCCAGAAAGAACAAGTCCTACATATTAGAAACTGCAGTTATGTGATGGTGTAACACCATGTTATCAGCTTGAATAAAACTCAGTGTTTGAAGGTAATTGATCACTATTGCTACCTTAACACAACTCTGAGAAAATAAACTTTATTGACAAAAATTTCATTACTTTGAACCTGAATTTACTCCTCCTTTAGAAAAAAAAAACAAAAAACAAACCCCACAGTTGATTCAACTATGAACTTGTCTGAGTGCACTTGCAACAATTGAGACATGCAGTTTAGTTCAGCAGGAACTACCAGTGCATAAGGTTATGTTAACACTCAATAAAAAAACCACATATGTATAATCATGTATAATACCTAATGTCCATCTGAGAGGAATGGTATATGGAGGTATATGGAGCAGGATTAGTTATAAAATACTGAAAATTAAATAAAAGTAGGGCCTATAACAGTGTGTTGTTTAACCTAGTAAAACTCAAATTAAGAGGGGAATTAAAGAAGAAAGAAGAAATATTCACACTTAGTCAACAGCATGAGCACAAAAGCAATTGGATATAAAATAAAAATGAGTAAAAGACATTGGAAAATGGAAAAGTGAGTTCATTTCTGATTTAGCTATTCAACAGAGTTAATGGAAAAAACAGCCCAAAATAATGTCATTTTTAAACAAAGTTTTAAAGCTAAACTTGATTTTTTTTAGTGAAAGGGATAATGTAACATGCCTACTAGACTAGATTCTGTCACCAAGTTGGCCTTTCCAGTTCTGTTCCTATAATCTAAACTTCGATTTTGTATTTGCAAATTTATTTGTGAATTTTACATGTGGTAAAGACATAATCTATCTTGATGTAATACAGAGCTTAATATTTTCTGTTTATAATAGTATATACCAAATCTCCAGATGTTTTCAAATGAAACACCATTTCTCAATAAATTCTTGATGAATAATAAGATTACTCATTCTTTCCAGTCACATAAATTATGTTGTCCACTGTCTATTATACTAGATTATTTCTGTGCCGACTACAGCAATGGCTTATGGGGGGTGTGGGTGTGTGTGTAAGTAATTCTTACTGCATATTGATTTAATTTGAATGCAGTATGGTGATAAGCAGCCAACTCTCTGTATATATGAACACTAGAGGACCTCTGATGCAGAACATAATGGCATGGATTTTGGTAGTTGATTATTTAACAGCATTGTCATGCAATGAAATTTTAAACATAAAGTAACTGAGATGGAAATTCAAAGGAAATATATGAACAAAAGTGTCCTAAATATATGTTAAAAACTTAGGATCCATATAAATAAATAAAAAAAATATTTCAAAAGTATGGCTGCAGCCTGTGGTAAGGACTCATGTTGGAGAATTTCATGGAGGACTGTCTGCCATGGGAGGGCCTTCATGCTGGAATAGGGGAAGAATGTGAGGAGACATTTCCTGAGAGGGAAGAAGCAGCAGAGATGATGCTATGAACTGACCATAACTCACATTCACTGTCCGCTTGTGCTGCTGGTAGGGAGTAGATAGAGAAATCAGAAGTGAAGGTAAACCCAGGAGGAAGAAAGGGATGAGGATAAGGTGATTTTAAGACTTGGTTTTATTTCTTATTATCCTACTATTGAATTGTTCCCCACCCCCCACCCCCAACTTGAGTATTTCGCCTGAGATTAGTGAGTGATCTCTCTGTCTCTATCCCAACCCATGTCCAGCTGAAAAGGGGAGTAATAGAGCAACTTTGGTGGGCACCTGTATCCACCAGGTCAACTGAGGTTAATCCAGCCAGGGCAAATCCACCGCAGTGATACTGCTCTGTCAGTGATAGTATAATACTTGGGAGTTGTTATGTGAACAGGAAAGGAATAAAATATGCAAATAATACTGGATTGCTTTGAAAACAGAGAAATAGAAATAAGAAAATTCAATAACTTTGAAATAATGTGTTTAAGAAATGACATGTGAAGGAATTCTACCAGCAGACACTCTCTCATCAGCTGAAGATGGCAAAGGAGAAAGAGATATGTACATTATTTCTGTGACTCAGTTTGTGCTGTGACATTTATTTGGTCTTTGGCTTTGGTTTCACTACAAAGCAGCCCTGTACAGGCAAAGAACAGACAGTTTCAATGTTGTGACAGTAAAGTACAAAGGAATATTTGTTACCTACAGAAAGGTTTTGATTATTAGTGCTGTTTCAGAGGAGATACAGCTCCAGCAATTTTTCTGTAGTACTAATTCTAGACTGCTGTGTCAATCTTCTGTACTGTGTCAAGTCTGAGATTATCATTTGCAGCTTTCAAGTTTCAGACTGTTCATCAGGAAAAATGTATCTGATTATGCATTATATTTAATACCACTGAGAGACTTCATACTTACTTTTCCTCTAAGAAGAAGTTGCTTTTCCTCTAAGAAGAAGTATACTTCTTCCTTTTTCGGATAATCTATCTATCTGTATTTTCTAGTAATTTTTCACAAATTTCACAGAAATACACTAAACCTATTTTGGGTGGATAATGGAGTGATTAGAAACAGGTCTGGAAGGTAATTTCCAGCTCATCAGCAATAGCATTTTTAATAAGACTCAAAAAATACTGAAGTTCCATTTTAAAATTTTTCAGTTTCTTTGTTGATTTTAGTCAAAAAAAATTGTTTATCCTCACAGCTGGTTTAAGATTTAAGCCTAAAGTAAAGACCAACACTTTCTAGCATTATTCTTCAAAATATGTGGGCAACTTCACAAAATTGGGAATCCATCCAGGCAGGGATGCAAACAAGTAATGCCATTTCATGACTTAGTTCTCATGATTCCATGGTAGCATACCAATTTATTGTGTCACGCCTGTTACCTTTGGGTTTATTTTTCACTGTGTACCACGTAGTCTCATAACTGCTAAAGACAAGACATGTTCTGGACCATAGAGAAGAAAATTAATGCACAAAACCACCATTTCATGATGCAATATTTCAGTGCACATGTGAGACATCATATCATGTCTATCAAGCAGAAGTTTGGTTTTCTACTGCATCATAGCGTATTTGCATTTCATGCTTTCATTAACAGGACAGAAGGTTGTGGGAGGGGAGTGGGGTTGATTTTTTTTTGGTGTTTTTTTTGTGGTTTTTTTTGGAGGGGGGTGTTTTTGTTTGGTTTGGGGTTTTTTTTTGTTTGTTTGGTTTTTTTTAAAGAACTTTGTGCCTATTTACTACACAGCTCTTCATCGTACTGAACATTTACTGAACATGATTTCATTAATAAAACTAAATGTAAAACATCCAAGAGAAAACTATCAGGTTTAGGTATTGGGGAAAAAAAAAATAGAATTATGGTAGGACTTAACTACCTAAGATGGTGAGCCCAGACTAGTCTTTTTTCTTTTTGGTGATGAAAACAACAGAATCTTCATGTAGATCTATTGTGGTCCAGGAGGGTGGTGTGACACCTGTGTTTAGGACTGAAGTACTTTAAGTCCTCAGCTAGCTACAATTTAGGATGCCCAAGACGTCATTCTAGTAGATGGACTCTGAATGTACCTAAAGAGCTGAAATAGTATGACACCTCAGCAGCAGCTTCATTAAAAACAAACAAACAAAAAACAAACCCCTGAAGACAAAAACTTTATTATCAGTGTGATGGGTTTTTTTTTGTTTTGTTTAGTCTAAATTATTTTTCTGAATATTTACAAATATTCAGAACATGCAGATAAAAAGCATCCAGACTTTTTCTTTTGAGAAACCCACTAATCTCTATAAAATTAACCTGTTTGTCTCTCCTGTCTCTTATCAGCATTAGGGAAACTTGATTTTTTTGGGGCAGGTGGGAGAAAAAAAAAAAAGAGAGATATGGAGAGATCTTGATTTTTAAAATACATAATCTTGGCTATAAGTAGACTTTTATATCCCAAACTAATGTAATATGCAAATTCTGGAAGTGAGAAAGAAACTGTTCATCTCGGCACTCACAAAACAAAGCATTTTATGCTTATAGAGCATTGATGTAGGAGGAGAAGTGGGTAAAAAACAGTTCCTACCTCCTATTATTTTTTATTAAACTGTAAAAATTCTTACAGCTATCTTGGAGAATAAAAAATTTCATTGTTGTATGTAAAATTATTACAACACATTTTTCATCTGTTGCATAAATCAGCTAACTATGAGCTCTACAATATGTTAAAAGATGAGTAATCTTTCATTGTTTTGCTTGAAACATATATATTGATTGCCATATATATATACCCACATTATTTTTTTTGTGGATAGACACATAGTTTGTTATGTTGATTTAATAAAGATCCATTTTAGAATTTGGTAATTACAGATGTTGACTATTCCTTGTTGTACTTACATAATTTCAAATGCAAATAAGTCTCAGCAATATATGCCTCTGAGGCTATGACAGCTCCTGATGTAAATTAAGGTGCAAGATGAAAGTTGTAAACCAAGTGAAATATTGAGTTGTCTGAGCTCTTTACTGTTAGGGTGTTAATAACCTTTCATCTTTAGTGCTTTTTTGCTCAAAATATTTTTCTTCTTGCTTTCATTTGGCAATGTTTGCAGCTTTAAAGTTTTTGATGTGTTTTGTTTAAATGATATGTTTTAAGTGTGAAGAAGGGATTTTTTTTCTGATGACAAAGACAAAAATTGAACTATGAACTTAGTAAGACTTCACCTTATGGAGCTTATTGACACTGGGAAGTAAAATTCACTGCAGTGGCATTTCATCCCTTTGCAAAAGGAAAACATATTCTAAAACTGGTAGCAACATAATTCACATAGTATGGTTTGATTAATGAAATGATTTGGCCCAAAACAGCTGAAGTACTAACGAAATTAGAAAGAATTAGCTGCAAAGTTTGCATACTCACTGAAGTCACAGTTTCAAAGGATTAGACTGCTTTCAAGTCAAGGATAGTAGAAAACTTGGGATAGTACTCACAATGAAACATAGGTATTGCAGGTTAGAACTGCTAGTTGTGATAGCAAGAATGTGAATTTTCATTGTTTATCACTTATCTAAGGAAATAAATATTAATATGAATTCAAAAATGCAGAAGTCAAGCATTTGGGGACAACTGGAATTTCTGCTATGAATGGAGCTACTCTAAAGGAAAGATAAACATATCTTAGTCAATCAAGAGCATCTTTGAGACATTTACAGGAGTCGGATGAGAAAGACATAATTGGATAAGGCAAAACAGATGCATATATAAAGCACAGAACTTCAGGCAGCAAAACTGTGTAATGTGGATTTGAAAAAAGATAAAACATGTATTTGGAATGGGTGTTCTGTCTCAGAACAGAAGGCTAAAATATACTTATTTAGGCTTTCCTAAAATTAATTAAGCGACATTAAGATCAAGGGGGGAGATGACTATCCAAAGGTGTACCTTTTAAAATAGTGTTAAGCACTAGAGTAGGGGAAGTACTATTCAAATTCAGAGATAACCTTGACGTAATAAAAAAAAAGATTATGTTTTGGCAGAGTATGCATGGAAAGAACATATTAGATGCCACAAAACAATCAGAAAATTTCTAAGACAGCTTTAAATATTATAAATGTTGTCAAGCACCTAACTGGACTGAGATAAGAGTCATTATTTTCACTAAGCACTAGCATTATATAGTCTAAGCAGAGAGAAAACTAGATCTGAATATTCAAGGAGTCCCTTTCAAGTCTTAAGAAATTCTTGGACCCCTAAACTTACCACTTTCTATTTGACAACTACATCTGTTTGTGAAGATCTCTGCTGAAACTGGCAATAAAGGCAGCCAAAAAGTGTAGAATGGCTTGTACAATCACTGGGTTAAGATTTGCTTCAGAGTTATACTGATGAAATACACATAGGCGAACCTTCAGGGAAGAGTCAGCTCATACTGATTATATTGAACATATCATGGTTTGGGACTTAAAAATAGATCTCGTGGGATTTTCTATTGCCAATTCATACCCTCCCTTCATCAACAGCTAGAAAGGCATGTGAGCTGCTTCATATTTTTATAAAAATGCAGGCTACGTGAGTTAGTAATAACTGTCTGATTCATGCGATTACAGAAACTTCTATATTTAAGAATACAGAAATTTCTTTATTTCCAAGGTGGAAACAAAAGTGTTTACCCAGTGATCACAGGCACTATAATACTTTTGGAATTTAAAATAACTACACTGTTAAGATAATTTTTCAGCTTACTACTCCACAAAGTTATTTCAATTAAAAAAAAATAATCTATGAACAGATTTCTGAAAAGAAATCTTTATATTTGAAAAATGGTATGCCTATGTTTTCCTGAAGAAATATTTTTCTGAAAAAGACTTGTGCATTTTTGGGAATTAGCAAGAGAATTAAAGTTGCACACTCCAAACCACACCTTTTTTCAAGCATCTACCACAAGATGTTGTAGAAAGTGCTTCATTACCACTGTGGAAGCAGTAACAAGGATTTGTTATGCTGTTAGATTGACCTTTTTTTTCTGTGTATAGTGTAGGAAGTGTATACCTGATGTTTGGGAAAGAATTGTTTGGTAATATATTGAAGAAAATGCAAAGTGTCATATATGTGTTCTTGTAGGTATAGGAAAGCAAAACATTTCACTATAAATGATCACGCTTGTGCTTCCATATGCTTATTTAAAGTCTAAATGCTTCTTTTTCTGAACTGCTATGCTTCACTTTGGGATATCAAAACTACATTGTATGTTTTTGTTTTCTTCAAACACAATACCTCACACTTGGAGAACTAGAGTGTAAAAAAACCACCTGCAGTATAATACAGTCACACAGTACACTTACATCATGTCAACCTCTTTTTCAAACTTTCAAGAGAGAGATAACCTTCTTTCAACAGAGAACAGCATTCAAGTAGTCAATAATACTGAAGAACAAGATTTTCTAAGACCATTTATACTTCTCTTAGAAGGAAGGAGAGGTATAAACACATTGTAGATGAATTTTGTAGATGCGTCAGAACTTCTCTATGTTTAATGGAAAACTTGTATTCTTGATCTCAGGAATATAAGCACAAGCTGTTACACACAGACACTTTAGCTAATCTCTCAGCAGTTCTAGTTCCTGTTATTCCTTCCTTCTTCCTTTTATGTCAATATGTGAGTTTTAATTCTCTTAGACTGGGATTATGACACAATTCAGTTTCTTAATATCCAAGATGCTTGATTTCAAATGGCAGAGCACTCAAGCAACAGCTCTAACCAGACCCAAGAATAAAGGCAGATTACCTAGCCTTCAGACAGAGCAATTTACACATAAAATGAAGATATTCTGTCTCTCACCTACTCACATACATTATCTGCTAGTGAGGGAGACTTATTCTGTAACAATTGCTGAAATAAATCATGCAAGTACAAAATCAGTACTCTAACACTATGAATAAAAAAATATAGAGAGACAATCGCAGATAAACAGAAAGGAGCTTGTAATTAGAGGAAGGTCAAAGGAGTCGACATCAGCATTAGCTCATTCCTTATACCTGGTTAATTTTACTTATCCTTTTTTTACCTTTCCCTCTCAACAAACTTGTACACTACACCATTTAGCTTGACGTATATATAGATCTTTTCAAAATACACATTGCATTGTATTTTCTATTTGAGAGATCCTAGAAAGCTTAACTTTTAAGCGTAAAGATATTTTTGTTGGGGGAGGTTTTTTTTGCCTCCCCTCCCCCCCTTTGTTTTTTTTCCCTTTTTGTGGTGAGTTGTTGGGTTTGCATTTTTTTGTTTGGTTGGTTTGGTTTTTTGGTTTTGGGGTTTTTGGGGGTTTTTTTTTGCTTGTTTTTTTGGTGGTTTCATTTGGTTTGTTTGTTTGCTTTAGAGGGGGGTTCTTTGTTTGTTTATTTGAGCAGATAGCTCCCCAAAGCTTAGGAGAAGTTCAGCATTAGCTGACAGGGAATTCTAGCAATGTCCTTTGATAGCCTATAGGAACAAATCACTCCTATCCTCTTCTTTCCTTCCTTATTTTTTTTCAGATTTGGAAGTTTTATCTGAATTTTTTACTTCTAATGTATGGCTTATGCATTAGAATCTATTAAAACTTTTTTTTTTTTTTTTTGTACATAGCTCTTTCTTCAAGAAAGATGATTGTAGCAAAGTTTTTCACAGAACAGCATTGACTTCAATGAAATTCTCTTTTTCAGGCTGAGAATTTTCTGGTCTGTAGAAAGCTTCTTTCCACCAGTGTCAGTAAGATCACTCATGTATTTAAATACAGATAAAGTAGGAGCTTCAAAAGAATTAGCCGTAGTCCTTCAGCTGCTAACCTAGAAATGCAAATCCTCATCTGGGAAATGGAGACATAAATTACAGAGTCTTGTTTAAAGCAGACAGAACAAACTTCATCTGAGGTCTAGTTATATTCCAGATGAATACCATAACTTAGTGGTAGTAGTTACATTCAATTGAGCTATTTCTTTCTGGTTTTTTTTCAGAGAATCAAGGCAAAAGTCTTGGTCTGTACTCGGATGTGAAATGATAAAAAATACTTAAGTCTACTTAGCTTTCCTTCTGAGCCCTATGGGTCCAAATGATCTCCTCACACAGCACTGTGAGTTCTTTAGAAGGAATGCAAGAGTGAAAAAAATATTATGGCATGTGCTCCCCCACCCCTAGGGCTTTTGACAAACAAGCCATACCAGCAGTTCTTGCTCTGACAGTATAGCAGTTTCATTTCTTTTCTAGGAAGCATCATGTCTGCTGACTCAGCACCAGCAGTGTATTCCAACCTGACAGCTATAGTTTGATCCATAAATGAAAAGAATTTTCCAGCTACATCTAACTTTTCACAGGAATTAGTATACCTATGAAAAAAGTTTATATACCCAAATACCAGTTTACATTTGATGATAGGTGACAATATTCCAGTATCTCTATAAAACAGTGATGAAACAGAAATAAGTCTGTCATGCTTCAAGCCCAGCTGGCAACTTGGAACCACGCAGCCGCTTGCTCACTCCCCCTGTCCCTTCCTTCCTCCCCCCACTCCTGGAGGGATGGGGAGGAGAATCGGAAGAATGTAACTCCCACGGGTTGAGATAACGGTAGTCCAGTAACTAAGGTATAATGCAAACCACTACTGCTTCCAATAGCAATGGTAAGAGGAATAACAAGGGGAGAGGACACAGCTGCTTACCACCCACCAACCAATACCCAGCCCGACCCAAGCAGTGATCTGGGCCTTCCGGGTAATTCTCCCCAGTTTCTAGACTGGGCATGACGTGCTGTGGTATGGAATACCCCTTTGGCCAGTTTGGGTCAGGTGTCCTGTCTCTGCTTCCTCCTGGCTTCCCCTCCTCCCTGGCAGAGCATGAGACTGAGACAGTCCTTGGTCAGAGTAAACATTACTTAGCAACAACTAAAAACATTGGTGTTATCAGCCTTGTTCCCAGGCTGAAAGTCAAAACCACAGCACTGCACCAGCTACTAAGGAGAAAAAATGACTGCTGTAGCTGAACCCAAGACAGTCTAGTAGACAAGAGCTAAGACTTGTGTCATGGCTTAAGCCCAGGTGGTAACTCAGCACCACACGGCCGTTCGTTTGCACCCACCCCTTTCCCTCCTCTCCCAGGAAGAGAATCTAAAGAATGTAAATCCCATGGGTTGAGACAAGAACAGTTTAATAACTGAAGTACGATACACTACTAATGATGATAAGGGAAATAACAAAGGGAGAGAATATAAAACTAAAAGGGAAAAAAAAACCCCAATAAACACAAATGATGCACAGTAAAATTGCTCACCATCTGCTGACTGATATCCAGCCCAACTTGAGCAGCGATCTGCCCTTCTGTGTGACTCCCCCCATTTATATACCAGGCATGGCATGCTATGGTATGGAATACCCATTTGGCTAGTTTGGGTCAGGTGTCCTGTCTCTGCTGTCTCCTGGCTTCTTGTGCCCCTCCTCACTGACAGAGTATGAGAGAGTGAAAAGTCATTCATCAGGGTAAGTGCTACTTAGCAACAACTAAAACGTTTGTGTTATCAGCATTGTTCATAAACTAAAGCCAAAACACAGCACTGCACCAGCTTCTAGGAAGGAAAAAGCCCAACCAACCAAATAACTGTTACAGCTGAAACCAGGACAGCTTGGTAACAATGACAACTACTATGACATTCAAAACTGGAATATTCATCCTCACAACAAGGAGTGTGACAACTATTATATAGAGAAAGTAAAATGGTAGACACAGCCCACAAAAGTGACTGTCATCAGACCCTTTTGGTTATGCAGGTAAGCACAACTACCTATAGCTTTATCTTAGTTTACATTTTAGTGGAAATCTACCCCAAAATTCACAAGCTGCTACTTAGACCACTTGTCAGACCTCTACCTGGTTCACAGTCATATTTTATTCTCTTTTTTAAATGGTTAACAATTTTTTTTACTATTTTATGTTTAATTCTTTGAAATCAATTTAGAGGAATGAATCAAGACTTCAACAAATTGTAGGCTTATGTACATTTTTTATTGTAAGCCAGGTGTCTCCTCAAGTAATTTTCTACCCATGGGATTTGCAGTGCCTGCAAATTTTGGAGGGACCTGACAATTTTGCAGCAATTTATAAAACTTCTCTCAGGAAAATACAAATAATCGATTTAATTATACTTCATAGCAATCCAGTCAGAATTATTTTAGTTTAATTCAATTAAATGTAGGTTGTTGGTTTGGGTTTTTTTTTTCCAAGTTAAATTCAATAGCAACAACTACAGAAGAGAATTTGACAGATTCTGGGAGACATAATGCTGAAGTTCTTCATTCCCACTCTCCTCTGGGGTTGATATCCCCAGCCATAGCACAGCTCCATCACGCACTGCAGATACTTAGAAAATTTTAGAGCACCGAGTTGTCACAAAGAAAATGTTTATGGACTTCTTTCTAACATATAATTTCCTAAACAAATATTTGCCATATCCATTTTAAATATTAAATCAGGATCATTACTGGTGTTAAAAAAGTTTTCACAGCATTCTCCAGACCAGTCCTCTTAAAGAGCTACCATGTTGGGCATTCATTATTCATAAATGCCCTTCACCTGCGGAGGTTTTGTTGATTGCACAATTTGCCAGGGGATTGGATACATCCTCAAGAGAGAAATTATTCCTTCTTTTGCTTTGTTTCTCCCTGTCTGTAAGTAGGGTAATGAATGACATTGACCTGATTGACCAACTGCATTAAGATAAGTAGCATCTCAAAATTTGATCAAAGGCTTTGTTGCTATGGAACCTAAAATGTTGGTAAGGCTAGCTCATGGACAACAGAGATATTCAAGTGTTACTCACTGCTGTTTTGAAAGTTTTAGTAGATTAATGCATGAAAATGCGTAAAACTGACTCAAATTCTTACTGTTATTGTCTAGCCTGCATTGACAATATTTATATGAGGAAAATCATAGTTATATGAGTTACAGTATAGAATCATAGAATTCTTTGGGTTGTAAAGGACCTTAAGATCATCTA
>NW_009924173.1:31380-61642 GCF_000696875.1 Nestor notabilis | reverse complement strand
GGGCCCAGTGGCCTCGGGTGCGGTGGTTGGAAGTAACCGACGTGTAAAACGCGCCTGGGAGGTTTCTGCTTTCTGATGCTGATCCCCCCGTATGTAACTTTTGAGTGTTGGAGTTTATTTATTTTTCCCCGGTAAGACACTAAGTTTTCTCGAGCAGCCCAACTGATGCCCTTGTTTGAAGGTGCAATTTTGAGTGGGGATTACCAGTTTCATTCTGCCTCAAGTTTTGTTTTCAGCTGTAGGAATTTGTGCTGCATGTAATATGTTTAAACAGTCTTTAGCACTTTCTTCGTTTAATTCTAGTTGTTCTGGGTTCAGGACAAGATCACAGCACGAGTATAGCTCAGTGAGATGCTAGTGTGAAGATCTTAAAAAGAGCTCTTAGAAGATACCTATGCTGTTTCTCTTTGTATGTGCCAGTTCTGCAGGTATTTGCTGTGAGCGATGGTATGCTTCAGAAACCTAGTGGCATGCTGCCGAGATCTGTGGCTGTTAAATTGACCCATGGGGGGAGGGCATGAGGTTCTGTGTTTGTGAAGAGTCTTGTTACTTCTCTTTATGATGACTTTTTAAAACATTTTTTGTTGCTACTGTAAGTTCTTTGGGTTTCTTTGCAGAGTTCCAATTTTGAGAAGTTGCCTTGACTTCCTGCAGTGATGCTGCTTTCTTTGGCCTTGTGTTAGTACTTCAACCAGTGCCATCAGTGGGAAGTGGTGCGCTGGACTTAGCTTGGCGAAGCCAGGTGCCCTGGCACCCCGTGTCTGCGGCTGGGAGCTGTGGTGATGCACTCTAGCTGCTCCCTCCTTTGTTTAAGGAGGGGGGGGAAAAAAAGCCCTAACATGCAGAAAGGGGATCTTCAAAGGAAAATGGGACAAGTGTTTGAGACTCTGTCTGGAACGTCAAAGTGTGTTGGGCTAAGACCTGGTCTGGAGAGCTACTCTTGTAGCAGGCTGCATTTGACAAGTATATCGTCAGCACTCTTGCATTCTGGAATCATCCATCCCAAAACTGAGTATGGTGTAGGGAATTTTTGGTGTGCTGATCTCATGCTCTTTGGCTGGAAGGATTGGTGGGCTGTTGCGTTTTGGTTTGGGTTTGTTTTTTTTTTTTTCCCCTCTCCAGTGAATCTGCCCAGTAAAAGGTGGGAGTTTGTTTCCTGGTCAGTCATTGCTGACCAAAGTAAAAATCAACTAAGTAATGTCTCCTACTGCTTCTGTTAACGGTAGAAAACTGGGGTGGATGGATGTTGTTAAGACCAGTAGGCATATATCTTTGATGCCTACTGGTCTAATTGTAATTGAGATTGTAATGCCGAATTGTAAAAGAGATGTTTAAGAACAAATAGCATGTTGAACATTTTTTTTTTTCAAATAAAGTTTTACTCACTTTGCAAATAAAATACAGCTCTTCAAAGGAGAAAAGTTTATTGAATGAGAGCTGACTGCAGAAGCAGTTGATGTACGTTCTCTCCACTTTGCAGTACTTTGTAAAGTAAGTACTAGGTGTTTTATACTTAAGTACAAAACACTGTGAATGCTTGTTATGCCAGAAGGTTTTTTTCTGATAGCCTTTTTGTCTTCCTATGTGTGATAGACAGACATCCACACTGAAACATTTGCATTCATATGGTGAGCAGTGTCTTCTGCGGCTCCACTTACTACTTTTCTTGGGTTGGGGCTCAATAGGGTGATGAGGGATTCTGTAACCATTTATACTACTGAAATGCAAGGAGCAGGGATGATGTGTAAGGGGATGGAATACCTCTGTGTTTTTAGCTTATGTAAGTAGAAGTTTACATGATTTATTAAAAAAGTAACCTTGGCTTCTTTGGCAGTGTCACTGCAGTTAAAGGAAACTCTGTGACTTGCAAAATTCTCAAAAGGATCTTGGCAGCTATGAAGTGTTTATGAAGTTATAGATGAGGACTGGGGTGGAGACTCAGACTAAGGAACCTTCCCAGTCTTGTGCTATCTCTGGTGTCCCTGTGTCATGCCTGCTGAATAGCGAGGGGCAGGGCAGATGGTGGCTGTAGAAGGAATGGTAGGACTGATCTCAGCAGTGGCTTTATCAGGGCTGGCAGTGGGACTGGGAGGTGGAGGGCTGTGCCCCCAAAGTACAGGTAATGGAGAAGGAACAGTAACAAAGTTTGTGTAGGAGAGGCTTATTGGCCCGCATGCATTTGGTTACACTTTTGCAGAGCCGTTCTTACGCAAGGCTGATTGGGTGTCTACCAGGGTCCTTCCGTACCCTGCTGTCTCCCATCTTTCTGTTTATCAGGACACTCTTAAGTTTTTTTTCTTTTTTTGTATCCCCCCCCCCCCCCTTATTCGAGGATACTTGTAATTTCTTGACACATGGTAGCAATTACTGCACACGTGCAGGAGTTTAGTTGGACTACCTTATTCCTGGGGATTGTGGAAGTGCCCACTTTGGATGTTCGCTGTGCCTACGTGGTGTTTATGTGGTGTTTCTGATATTCCAGAAGTGTCACACTATTGAACACATGCTGAGCTGGTCTGCACGTGCGCAGTAATTTCAATACATATTAAACCTATTGGACTTGCACAAAATAAACATGCTTGGGGAAGTCTGGGTAGGAATATGGAAGCTCTAGGTTGAGAAGGTAAGCTTCTAAGAGAACTACTGCCTCTAATACAGCATGAATTAATAAATGAGTATTTTACTTTTGTGTTAGTGAAAGAATATCTGTACTGGACAAGGTCAAAGGCCCACCCAGTCCACCCCTCTGCCGTGCCTAATCTTGCACTGGTGAGATGTGGACGTCCCTGCGCAGCTGTAGAAGGATTCAAAGCTGTTCAGCCTTCCAGCAGCAGGCTGCCAGGTGGGAGTTTTCTGAAATGATGTTTAGCTGTAAAGTCATGCACAGCATGACTGCTCCATATTTGCATCAGCTAAGGGCTATAAAATAAGTTTTTGCTCATCTGATAGTGGATGCTCTGTAGAGCTCACTGACTGTGGATTGACATTGGAGAATCGGCCTCTTCCTCCTTCTTTCTGGTGTTTGCTGCTGCAGAATCAAAGATTTGAGATTCCCTGCTTCAGTCTTAGTGAACCATGGTTATTTGACTTTGAAAATTGCTGCTCAAATAGGCTTACTCTTTAAAATCTGTGTTCAAGGAATCTCTTTCTAGAGTTAACCCAACTTTATATTTAGTTGTAGTTGCATCTACAAGTTTTATTTATACTGATATAAGTGATATGAAAAATTGTAGTGTTCTTGCATGTTAAATTACTAGGAATATTCAGATCCAGCTTTTGCAAGTGAAAGCTGGAAAGTTACTGTGTACTGGCAAAGTTTGCAGGAAGCTCCTTTCAAGTGTTTGCATTTGCAGATCAACCTTTCTGCCTTTGAAGAAGTTCCAGATACTGGCAGTAGAGATTCAGACATTTCATCAAAATTACTTGTTTTGACCTTTGTGAGTATTGTTTTGTAGTGTTGAAATGTAACAACTGAAACAAGGAGGAAAGGCTAGGAAAATACACTTTGACAAGAACTTAGTTTTTTTTCCCATCGTTGTCAAAACACATCAGTTTGGCAGTTTATTTTCTTGGGTGGACAATGTTGACATGGTATGTACAGGGCTTGCGTTTTACCAAATGAAATGGCGTAAGCTGGGGAAGCAGAAATCACACTTTGTGATCTGATCAGTGGATATGTGGTCACCTCATTTAGCTGAATTTTTAGTGATGGATACAGAAAGCAGTAGACTTGGTAAGAGCTGTGCAAATAGAGTAAAATTTGGCAATTGAAAACTAGTACATATAATCATCATTCAGGTGCCTGTTGACACATTTGTTGGTATGTTTTTCTCTAAGGTGTTGTATATGTTACACTTCACATAAACCCAACAGACTGAATGGTGCATTTCTGTGGGGTAGTTCAGCCTGGTGATAAGGGGTTCGAGCTACAGGAGGGCTGCTGGCAGTCCGTTTTGTCATTCAAATGGCTGCAGGCAGTCAGGTTTCTGTAATATCCATACTAAGATGATTTCTCAGTTGTCAGTGGAGGTGTCAGTGGAGATACATAGAAGTTTGACATGCATCGTTTATTGATGCCTCTAGGCGTGACTGCAGGGCACTCCCTGATGCAGGAATTCTGTGGGATACATGCTAGCAGTTGCATCCTCTTTTCTGTCAGGTTTCAAGTGGAAGACTCATGATTTCATAGGAGGTAAAAACGCATGGACTTGTTGAATATGGAGAAACTTCTACGTGAAATTTAGATGATTGTGGGGAAAGTGGGAGTTTTGTCTTGAGTTGTTACTGTGTTCATCTCTGATGGCAGTCCATTTCCTAGACACTTTGGATGGAAAGGGGAGGCCAGTGTTCTGACCAAGCAACTGCTTCAAGAAATCTGTTCTGTAGTTTCAACTTCTTAAGGTACAAGGCATCCATTTTTATTAATTTTTTTTTTTTTTCTGTAGGAAAACAACCTTCCACATGTAGCCTGTGTATACATCTTCCTTGGGCAAGTTCTGTGTGTCTCTGGCCTGCGTAAGGTACTGTTAGATTTGAGGCCAGGAATGTGTGTAAAGAAATTTGATACTTTTTATGCCAGCTTTATCAGTGACACTATTAATATGTTGCAATAATAATTCAACTGCTCCAATACTTGCCATTTTAAAACTAATAATTTTCTGTTCTGCTTTTACCATGCCCTTGGATGTTTGTAAATTCTAGATACCTTCATTTTCAGTGCAGTGCCCTTTGGATACTCAAGCTCAGGTTAGACGCAGTAAGAGAAAGTCCTTCATGTCATATGTAAGCTATGTAGTTAAAACTTTCTTTCATTTTTAACTCCTTCCATTTATTGCCATTCTTTTTTCTGCAGCTCCTGACCTCATTCCTTACCTGAAACTTATTCTGATATTTGGCAAACCACTGGTATTGTTTGAATAGACTAATAGTTACCAGTTTTTTTTCTTCCTTATTTTTAAATGCAGGTGGTGTATTTGCCAGTTATGCAGGTACCAATTTTAAATTGTTTGCAAAGTCTGGCTGTCAAACCTGCAATTTAAGGTGTTGCTTTTCCTTCCTCATCGTTTTCTTGCTGGTAATTGGGTTGTAGAATACTTGGGATTAGGAACAGCTTGCTTTGTTTTCTAGTTGATTTGTTTTGTGAAACAGCGGATATCATCATCACTGCAGGTGCAGAAAGAAACAGTAGTGAAAAGAGATTGTCTTGCTATTATTTCACTGAAGTTGGTTTTTATGATGCTTTGGTTGGGATGTAGGCACACATTAGGTAAAGAGGTATTTTAGATGGATTGAGGCCAAACAAGATTGCTGTCACATTCATACCTGTGATAATTAAGGTTGTGGGCTGTCTTTGTGTCACAAAGGCACTGACAGGGCTGTTCATACATGGCTCTGAGCGTTGCTTGTTTTCATTACAACAGGAGAGTGGCAGTTGCGGTGTGCTCCAAAACGACTCAAGTGACACTGGTGCAGAATGGGGTAGGGCCTTCCCAAAGATGGCGCTTCTTCCCTTGCATTTTGTGGCTCGTGTAGATTCCAGCACTGATTTTGAGCTGTGATTTTCGCATTCCTTAACATTTTCCTTCATGTGTGTGGCCAGTGTAAGGGTCAGTAATGATACTCAAGCTGGGTATGCTCTAATGTTGAAAGAAATGAGATGCTGACAAATTAGAGTGGTGTTCTCTTGTTTTGGCACTTTGTCATTCTTTCTTTCCTACCTACTTAACCCAACTCATCTAAATACGTGCCTTTTTGAGCCACATGAGAGGTACTGAAGACCAGTATTTTCAGGAACGGTTTTCTCTACTGTTTTTGCTGAAATATGGTGTGGTGTTTGGTTTGGTTTTGTTGGTTTGTTTTGGGTTTCTTTGTGGAGGGTTTTTTTTGTTTTACTCTAATAAACCGGGTCCTGCCTGGGGTTTTAGGATGATTACAGAATTTAGCTATGATGGTGTTTTGTGTTTGTTCCTGATACCCCCTATAATTCTGTTACTTATTAATTTTGCAATGTTTCTTTTTCCTTTGTTAAACAAAAGTAAAAATACCCAAAGAAAAAAAAAAAGAAAAAAAGCCCCAACGACAAAAAAACAGAACGTGAAACTTTATCATCATTGTTGTGTCAAATGAACAGCATAAATAAACTCATATTTCTTAGATACGCTATATTTTGGTACTTTAAGCTCTAAATTTTACTGTAGGGCTTGCTATATATTACTGTGGTGTCAGACCATTGTTCAGTCTTCAAACGTAATAATCATAATGCCAGACAAGACTTTTAAAATTGTAGGGAGCTCTTTGTTTCAGTAATTGTTTGAAATGGCTATGCAACTAGCTATTAATGCAGTGGCCCCAACAACTTGATTTGGTTTGCCATGTCATGCTGTCTTCTGTCACTTCTTGCTCATATAAATAGCCACCTTTGAATAACAACAACAACACGTCCCCCCCTTCTCTCTGTGCTGTCATTCTGTCCTGTTATATCAAACCATCATTAATTCTACCAGTGCCATTCCTGACAAGTTTCTGTAGCCTCTTTTTTCCCTCTCCACTAATAGAGGTCTGTACAGTGTCCCTGATAGTCTCCTTATTGCCTCTGGTTTTGCAATCTGTTATACAAGAAAATTTATTTACCCGAGTATTTCTGGTTGACTCGTAATCCCAATATTGTCTTATCTCTGTAGCAGACAGATCAAATAGGATTCATTGTCTTTTTTGGCAGGCCTTTCATGAAGAATATCTTATTAATTCCTCTTTCAGTCTTATGTTTCCTTGATAAAGCAACCTAATTTGACCACTCCAAAGTTTCCATTTTCTAGACCTTTGGTCATTCTTGTTTGCTTTCTTCTGCTGTCTCTTGTTGTTCTGATCCAAACTGCTCAAACGTATTTTAGCAGAGAATTTACTGGAGCTAAGTAGAGAGACAGTTGCTTCAGATGTATTGTGCACAACCCATTTATGTACATGTCTGTCCTGTGTTTAAACAGCATGAGGTAGCTGAATGTATACCACTACATGATCCGTTATAGCTGCTCACTTTTATTTTTCTATAAAACTGGTGCTTGTCCTGTCACTGGTAGCTTCTGCCTTTGTTTAGCACCTTGTGCTTATTTTCATGATTGTGTTGTGCTCTGATCTGAGGCAATTTCTCAAGTTTGTCAAGGTAATTTTGAATTCTGCCTTGAAGTGTGCTTGCAGAGCTTTCTAGCACCTGATCTTTCTGGGGAACTTGGCAGTCCCGGTGTTGGTTACAGTGTTCAGTGGCTGTTCTCAATCAATTTCATTTTTGGAATATATTCCTATGAAGAATAGGAACTCGGTCAAATGCTTCAGTTTTATCAGAGAATAGTTGATTTATGTGCTCAGCCTGTAGGCTGTCTTTTCCTGGTGTGAAATGTTATACTGAAGTGTCCCAAGGTCTACATTCAAGGTGCGAGACCTGTATTTCTCTGTCCAGAAGAGCTGGTAATCTTTCTTCAAGCAGAGAATGATAGGGACTTAAATTATCTAATCCATATCTACCCATGAATGTTTTTAAGTAACTTTTGTATGGGAAGGTTACTGCTCTTTCTTTGTAGCAGTGGATTAGCAAAGCTTTTTCATATTTTTCGTGTAAAGCTCCACTAGTGGTGTTGTAGCAGCTGAAGAATACAAAACCTGTATTTCAAAATAACCCACAACCCAAACCTGTTCATTTATGAAAGAGAGAGGATTGCTCCATCTGTTGAATACTCCCGATGCTTTGCTGCTTGGAATGAAATGCTCTGACTGTACGTCCAACATCTTATAACAAAGCAATAGGCTACTAATTTCTGACTGGCAGTGCTACAAATGTATTTAGTAGTGCTATGAGCCTACCAGAAGAAGTGAGGTAGGACTGTACTGTCATTCCTGTTTGCTGTGGAGATCTTTCAATAGGCTGCCACCTTTATCATTGGTGGTGTGTTTCTGGGTCATCAGTGTATCAAAACTAAGTAACTTTGTATCAAATACCAACATCTGAAATTGAAATTCACGTGGCCTTCCTGTTTCCAGAGTTTGAGATCCATGAGATTCACGGTTGCTATGCGTTTGACTGATGTTCTTGTCTGTATGTAGTACACTGTGACGCTAATACTTTGCAGAAATAAAAAAAAGGTTTGATTATTCAACAAAGTAATAGTTTTCCATCAAATCGGATTTGAGATAGACATGTTGTTTTTATAGTTTTAGTTTTTTGCTTTCCTCTCTATTTTGGCCAGAACTGAGGCCAGCGAGTAAGTCCTCATCCTCATTAATAAGTGGCTCTGTAGCCGTTGGAATTGTTGAAAGAGAAGCTTTTTTAAAAGCCTGATGACATGAAGGCAGGTGTTCTGTTAAGCTCTTGCAAAAAAAATGTTACTGTTACCTGGAACCCGCTGATTCCTAAACATGTTCATCTCGATCTGAAGTTGTTCAGCACTGTTGTGGCTCACTGTGCTTGTTACGTGTTGGCTCACGTGATGCCGATGCTTATCGGCAATTGCAAACCAGAAACAGGTACCATAAATATTCGTGGCCATTTATTAGCAGTTCATCACCCTTAAAGTACTGGTTTTAGCAGAGTTACCGTTTCTCTAGTTGCTGATACTACTTATGCCCTCTACAATCTGTCCTGTCAAAAGTGGTTTAGATTGCTTTGCTTAATTATCAGTATGTGCTGTCAGCATAGGAAAGTGCCAAGGAAATATGAAAATAACGTGTATGTTCTAATTTTAATAATATATTTAGTGTCTTCAGTAAATATACAGTGACTTAATCAGTCTCAGCCTTTAAGCGTAATCGTTCTAATAACTGTGGTTTCTTGGTTATGTGATGAAATCTACTTTTTTTTTTCTGCCTTGATACAAATTATTTTGGAGGAGGACTTTTCTCCTTAGTTTCTTTAATTTTCTTGGTTTGGGAATCAGTTGCAACAAGGCATCTAGTGTGTGTATATATATTTCGGATTGGATTCTTTTGCCTTTACTTGTAAGGAATAGTTTGAAGCATCATTACTGGATTGGAAGGTAAAAGTTTTCTAAGCACTGATGTATCTTTGTTTCATGTTACGAATTCCAAAGTAATACCTTGATTGCGTTAGAAAACTACAGGGGATTATTTTTCTTTTTTAATCCCATTTGATGATGGTTCTAGCTGCATGAGATCTCAGATGTCTCCCGAGGTCAGTCTCAGTATCTACCTTCCTTTCTGTCCTCTTCCACATGTTGACAATGTAGTTCTTTCTGCGTCATGAGTAAGAGGTCATGAACCAGCTTGTTACCTAGTTTTACTTGGTAGTCTGCAACAGATTCCTACCAGTGCCTCCTTTCTGGGCATAAGTACTATTATTCCAATTTACAGATGGGGAAACTCAGCCAGTGAGACTAAGTGGCTTGACCAAGGTCATGCAGGAAGCCTCTGATGCAGCAGGGAGTTGAACCTGGGTCTTTGGCTACTCTCTAGCAACTGATGGACCATCCTTCCTTTCAAAACTAGGTAAAATTTAAGACCATTTTAAGGGATATTTTTGAACTGGATTTTTTGCTGCCATCTGCTTTTTGTAATCTATAGAACTCTAAAATGTAAAAATTTTGTTTTTCATAGATGGCATCTACATTAGACCTTTGTACAAATTCTAATGCAATAAGCTGCAATACCTTTTCCTATTATAAGTCATGTTTAGAGCCTGTGTGTCACATGATGAAAAAGACCAATACATCTGTCTTACCTACACTGTGGTCTTCCTATTGTTGCTGCTTTTATAGTGGAACTGATGTTAGAAATCTTTAGGGGATATTCCATTTGAACCAGACCATACTTCTCAATAGTGTGAAAAGGCCTGAATGTTAGAGTAGTAGCTAGATAAGAACATGTTTTCTGGAAAAAGCACTTCAGACTTTGTAGATCACATAAAGCGGCTCTGCTTTCTAGTATTGCTTTTTACTGGGAGAATCACAGGTGTGTGTGCACCCTCTGTTCTGTGTTGGGGAAAAAAAAAGTGGTGTAGATTTAAAAAACCCAAAAAAAACAGACATAAAAATCTTTTCTTGTTTGTAAGCAGATGTTGCTTAGAGAAGATGTTTTTTTCCCCGTAGGACAACTTGGGAAATCTTTCAGGTACATTTTTGTCTAAGCAGCATAATTATTTTTTTTATGTGATACAATCATATCTGCACTAATTTCTTATCTAGTTACCATCATCAGTACCACTGTTTAGAACCATTAGTATTAACAAAGCCCCATTGCTGTTCTTATCAATGACTTGTCTAAACTGATTGCGAGCAGAGTTAGGAGGGTCAGCAGAAGATACGTGTGTAGATGTGACCATATGAATTGCAGGGCCATTGGTACATTTGAGAGGTAATGCATGCTGCTGTAGCCAGGGCCTTAGCACACAGACATTGCCCTCTTGACTCAGAACTGCCCAATTTCCAAATTAAGATGAAACACCCTCCACTCCCCGGAAATTCTCAGTTGTTATGCAGCTGCTTTCCTTAAGGCTCTCATGTTTTCAGCAAAGGTAGACTGTTCCTGTTTACCACTTTAAATATCAGAAGAAAATATGTCTAGTTACTCCCAAGTCTGTCTCATCTGTCCATACTTTGCTTGCTTTAGGCATCTCTTTCAGGACTCTCTTAGTGTTTTTTCCCATAGAATTTAAGCATATTGGGCATCAGTTCATGAATATGCTGTAGTTATTTTCTGCAGTACTACAAAGTGGCATATGCACAAAGATGTGGTGTGCTGTGCAAGTCAGCTTCTGCTTCCTGCGCGCTCAGTACACAAGGTGATTTCTATTGCAGATTCTGGAAGCAGAAACTGAGAACATAGATGTTAATAGTGAGGGTTTCATCCTTGTTGTTGCTGTGTGTGCTCTGTTGGAAACTACTGACAATACTGACAATATCATGTGGTGTTGCATGGATCTGGAACAGCTGGCCTGCATATGTGTGTAAGAAAATGATCTGTTGGGTATTGACTTAGAATTAGTAACACCTGTTGTAATGGTTGGAAGTCAGAATTTGGCAGGACTCCATTACTTCTGTTGATGATACAAAGGTGGAAGAAAAAAGAATATTGAATGTAAAGTGTGTAAAACAAACTTGCCATGACTTCTCTGTTCTGCAGGGAGAGAGATGATCTTAGAATGATAATGTTGTAACTCTTTTATCTCCTTTTGACTCAATTCATGGGTGTGGGGTTTTAGAAAGGAAAACTGTAAAGTCTGTTTTCTGAGTTAAGTGCTGGAATAGAATAGTTCAGGTGGAAGGGACCTACAACAATCATCTAGTCCAACTGCCTGACCACTTCAGGGCTGACCAAAAGTTAAAGCGAATTGTTGAGGGCACTGTCCAAATGCGTTTTAAACATTGGCAAGGACGTGGTTTGCCCTCTTGGCTGCCAGGGCACACTGCTGGCTTGTATTGAGCCTGCTGCCAACCAGGCCCCCCCAGCGCCCTTTCTACGGGGCTGCTCTTCGGCCACTCATCTCCCAGTTTATACTTTTGTCCAGCATTATTCCATCATTGTTGCAGAATCCAGCATTTGTTCTCATTATATTTCATGCCGTTGATGATTGCCCGGTGCAGGAGCCCTGTGCAAAGTCTCGTGTCCCTTGAGGGAGTCAGCAGCACCTGTCAGTTTGGTACCACAGCAAACATTCTCATAGTGCGTTCAACTCCTGCATCCAGATCACTGATAAAGATCTTGACCAGCAGTGGCCCTCGCACTGAGCCCTGAGGAGCGCTGCTGGTGACTGGTCGACCCCAGATGTAGCTCCATTCGCTACAACCCTCTGAGCCTTGCCATTGAGCCAGTTCTTCACCCAGCGCGCTGTGAACCCGCTTATCGTGCAGTTGAAGAACTTGTCCCGAAGGATGCTGTGAGGGACAAAATCTAAAGCCTTGTTAGAATCCAGAAACACTGTATCCACCACCCTCCCTTCATGCACTGGGTAGGTGGTCTTATTGTGGAAGGGGATGAAATTCGTTAAACAGGACTTTACCTTTGTAAACCCATGTTGATGGTGCCCAATGATTGCGCTGTCCTTCAAATGCCCTGTGTGATTTTCATAGCTTTTCCAGGTGGTTAAATATCGGGTGTGTAGTTCCCTGGGTCTTCCTTCATGCCCTTCTTCTATACTGGAATAACGCTGTCCAGCTTCCAGTAAGCAAGGGCCTCCCCAGACTCCCAGGAGTCTGGTAGATGATTGAGGGAGGTCCTGCTGTAATGTCCCCTAGGATATTACAGATGGTATTGCTACTGCTTTGTATATGATGGGGACACTGTATTTGTCAGAATGTTTTGTGAGCCCCTTAAACGTGAAATACTCATCTTGAAGTTCATCACTGGCCATTTCTTGTAGTATTTTTTTAATAGGAAGTAATATCTTAAATTTGCATCTAAAAGCACAACTGTTCCCCTTCCTCAGTTTATGGTGATTCATAGAAATGTGAGGTGTCTTACAGGTTAAAACTGGAAGAAATTTTTTTATAGTCTTGTTTCTTGTGTCGCACGAGGTAAATTGACTTAAGTCTTGTCTGAAGAAGTAAATTAAAAATAAACCTAATAGGTATCCTTGTTTATGTGGGACAGTGGTAAGCTGCATTTTATTGCTTGTTTGAATTTGTCTCTCTTTAGTGGTCCTTGCCAACTGGTTTAAGGGGACGTGCTAGTGAGAGGTCCTCTCGGTGTAGTAACTTATAAAATCTCCCCTAATTTTCATCAAATTCTTCAATATGTTGCAAAAAAGGCATATATTCCAAAATCAGCATTATTCTAATAGTTCTTTCGAACAACCCTTTTTCCTGTAATGCACAGTAAGAGAATCATAACAAGATGATTACCTCGCTGATACCATACATATAAACAACTCTGTTTTGTTATTCCTACCTGGTAGTCCTCTCTTTATGTCACATGCTACTGCCAAAGTAGCACAAATATAATAAGAAAGCTACGGGCCCACTGAAATAGAAAAAGTGTTCAGTCCAGTTTGCACTATATTGCTGAAGTTTGTTGAATGGAAGGAAGGAGATCTTGAAAGGTCTGGTCTTCTGTGTTTGTAGGGCAGCTTAAGCAGTAATTGAGTTCAAGAATTCACTGGGAATGTTGCTTCATATTCTCTCCCTCTGCTCTTGGAGTTTGAGCTTTTGAGTCTGGGGTGAGAAAGAGGAGTGTATGAATGGTCTCTAATACCTCTTTTAATATGGATTACTGGTAAAGCAGAGAACCGGCTTAGTTAGTGCCCTGTTATCCCTAATGATCTTGCAATTATTCTGAAACTCTGGTTTGACTCTCTCACAGCTTAATGCGTTTCTTATCTGATCAGAAATTTCTTGCAGTTTACCTGACGTATTTGATTGCATTTGTGTGGTTCTGTAGGTGAAAGATTGGAATGTGCCTGGGTTTTAATATTTAATAGCTCTAGTTGTCAGGATGTGGAATGAGACTGGTAGTCCGCATTCCTGTTCTTGGCATTCTTGCCATGTAATTTCATAGGGCTTTAACATTTGTCCTTTGTGATAGAAAAAATGAGGATATCTCAGAGTAGTGATTTAGACTCGTAGTGTGATTTGTATTGTCACGTTTGTAGATAAGGTAGTGAAAAATCTAGTGGGTAGGTATTTCTGGATCATCTCATGCCATCCAAAATATTTGCATTTGGTTCAGTGAGCTTAATAATGTACAAGGCAACATAAACTTCCCAGGCTGAAGCATTTAATTCTGTGAATGTCAGTTAACCATGCTGATACAGGTCGTCTGTTGAAATAAGAGTGTCTAAATTTTCTACCCCAATGTGAAAAGGCTTGCACTGAGGCACCAGCTGTATTTTGGGATGAACAATTTTCACGTATTTAGTTTTGTAGGGGAAAATGCAGCAGTTGAAGCCAGTTATGTGTGTTTGGGATAAATAATTTTTCATAGGTCAGTAATTGCTGTGAATTTGATTCCTGTTTCTTTTGTCATGTTTGATAGTTATGTAGACGTGATGTTCTCAGTGTTATCCTTAAAATACTTATACTGATTCTTCTGACTAAAGCTGCTGTCTCCTCATCTATAGGGATTGTAGGTCTATTCGGCATCTGAAAAGAGCTGAAATGCCTTCTAATTTTTTCTTAATTTTTTATTTTTTAATCAGATCTTTGTGGAATTTGATGGCTGTAACTGGAAGCAACATGCCTGGGTGAAAGTCCACGCTGAAGAAGTTATAGTGCTGTTGTTGGAAGGATCATTGGTTTGGGCTCCTCGAAATGATCCAGTTATGCTTCAGGGGACTCGTGTCTCGCTGGCACAGTGGCCTGCACTAGTGAGTATTTGGCCAAAACCTCTCATATCTTCACTCTGCTGTGAAACACAAGGTTTGGATATTGTGCAGGGCACCATTTTGCAGGTACCAAAAACTGTTTGGGGATTGACTTTTTTTTTTTTTAAATGTTGACTAGGAGAGCAGTTGACTGGGAATTGCAGTGTCTTCAGAAAGGCCTTCCTGCCCCACCAGTTGCAAGCTGTTACCTCACAGAAATGAAATACTGTTTACCAGTGGGTCTCTGAAGAAATGTGGTACATATCTGAAAAGATTGGTTTTCCTCTATTTTAGGCGTTTCTGAATTGTGAGAATAAGCCTTTTGATTTCACTATGGTCTCTCTAGAGCTCTGTATGGCAAAGGTTGCTGTGTAACTTTCATAGATATTCCTGCAGGCACTCTGGGGAGGTGAATAGACTGTGGGCTTTGTCTGACCCAGAAGTTTGCTGCCACTCATCTAAACTAAAAAATTATTTCAGTGTTATTGTCAGCATTGACTAACATGACCTGCAAAATTTCCTCCTGGTTCTTGAAGTGGTTATCCATACTGCTGCTTACATGGCAGTTATATGTCGTGACGCTTGAGAACAAAGCCAGTATATTTTAGCTGGCACATCTGGGTGTACCCATTCTGGAAACATCCTGGTGAGTGGTGATTAGTGAAGAGCACTCCTTACATCCTTCTTTTTTCTCTTAGTGTCTTCTGAAGAGGAAGTAGTATTAGATGTGAGAATCCTACCCTCATTTTCATGCTGTCTAATTTTTATTCTTTTGCCCTTCTTTTGTGTCTCTTTTTCTCTTGCAGTCCTTGGACTGCTTGGGATCTGACTCTGCTTTTTAATACTACACTTGGTGCATGGACACATTGAAATGTTTTTTCTAGTCAAGGACTTTATGGCTTGGTGGAATTTAAAGTTAGTGTTTTAAATGGACACTTGGGCTCAAACAAGTTCAACACTGCATCTTTCTTTGAGGGTTTCTTTACTGCATTTGTCTTAAGGCAGAAGAGAACCAGGCCTTTACAGCAGAGATTATGTACATAGTGTTTGTTCCATAGGTGGAGTTTTCATTTCGGTGTTATTTCCAACTTGTTTCCAGGATTGAAGTCCAGTTTAATTTTATCTGGGGAAACTGTGTTTATGCAGGATCAGTTTCTTTCACATGATTCCCAAGTATCTTTATCTGAGTGATTTGGGGGTGTTAACCATAGTCCACACATTGATTGTGTGATGAGTTGTGTCAGAACCTGTTAGAAGACTGTTAGAAGCAAATATGGGTCCACTACGATCCCAGAATGTTTACACTGTAACTTAAGCTGGGTCTGTGGACTTGCTGAAGAAATGTTTCTGTCCCCTGTGCTCTGGATAGCCCCGTGAGCGCGCAAACTTCTCAAGCCTTCACTAAGTACTAGAGACCTACCCACAAAGCTGCGTGGGGATACAGGCATGGACTTAGCCAGAGCACCAGAGTAGGTATGTGTAGGCAACTCTGGGAAGCCAGCTACTTAGCATTACAAAGTGGATGGTTTGGGGTGCGGACTGGAGTGTGGTGGTGGTTTTGCATGAGTTTTTATGGTGGGGTTTTTTGTTGTAGTGGTTGGTTGGTTGGGTTTTGTTTTTTGGAGATCATCCTTCCATTGTCTCTTGCTTATAGTCCTGTTCACTTTTATTTAGGAAATAATTACATAAACTGAGAAAATACATTCATGCTTTTGTGTACAGGAGAACAGAGTGTGAACAAATTGGATGAGAGCTGTTAGGGGTAAAATGTTGTGACTACTTGTGTGTTAAAATCAGTTGAGTGTGAGACAGAGAACACTCTTCAGAGACCCCAGTCATTGGCAAGTTTCTCTTCCATCACCAAGTTACATTATAAGGGTATCATTCTGATTCCACCAGGTGTTTTTAGTGATTTGTCCTGCAACTTGAATACCATTAGGACACCTGGTACGAACTTTAGTTCTGCGCAAAACATGAGCAAAAAAAAAAAAGCTCCCCTTTTTAATAATATGCCTGTAAATTACTTACACCTGAGTTCTGTACAGGAAAAAAACCTGTTCCTTTCGGGAGGCTGTACCCAACGAAATGTAGGATAGTTTGAACCATTAACCAAAGCTTGGGGGTTTGCTTGGGGGTTTTTTTGGGTTTTATTTTTTTTTTTAACCTGAGCATCAGAAGGTGTTTACGTATGAAAAAAGCAATGCTATGGAAGGTGTTTTCAGTTATGCTTTAAGTTCTAATGAAGAAGTGGAGCCAATTTTATATAATTCCTTCTTGTGATATGCCACATTTACAAGAATTATTGACATAAAGAGTAATAATTTGCATGAAAACTCGGGCAAGTGGTGCAAGTTGAGAAGTTAAACTTCTTATTCTTTGTCATACTTAAATAGCATGTGAAAACAGCTATTTGTTGGCCTGGATGTATGCTCAGTCATTGTTGTAACCTTTGATTTTTGTTGTCCATCACAGACCTTCACTCCTCTAGTAGACAAGCTGGGCTTAGGCTCTGTGGTCCCAGTAGAGTTTCTTCTGGACAGACATTTACGTTTCCTGTCTGATGCCAGTGGATTGCGTTTATTTCAGGTATTTGAACTGTGTTCAGTTAAAGTGCAGATTTAACTTTGCTGTGCGTGTCACATTAATTTAATTTTTCCCCTGCTTTTCCAGATGCTTCCACTAACCTCCATCTGCACTTGAAAAGTGCTAGTTCCTCTCTGTATTGGTCAGTGGGAGGGCTAGCTGTCAAGCATAGTGTAACTGATAATTGCAGTGGAAGTTTTGCAACAGCTTTTGCATAGCTTGTCCTTTTTTCTCCTAGCATGTTCAGCTGTGCTTTCCTTAGTTTTACTTTTTTTGTTTATTTGTCACTTTCTGAGAGCTGTCCCTTAAAAACTAATGAGCCTATTGCCTTAAAAAACTGTGCTTTTATGTTAAAACCATTTGTTGTTGGCAGATGGGAACAGAGAGTCAAAATCGGATTCTGCAGGAACAGTCTTCACTAAGAGAATCTGTCAATGCATTAATCAGTGACCAGAAGCTTCAGGAGATATTTAGTAGAGGTGAGACTGTTTTTTCTATCTCAGAGCCACTTTGTTGTGGAACAGTTAGAGTATGCTGGGATTTGTGAAGAAGAATTGGTAATAGGAGTTGTTACTGTTTGATTTGGAAGATCAATTTTCTGTATTGTTTTGCAAGTTCTTTACAAAGAAGCATTATTTCGTCACAGATACAGGAGCTCAGTATAGAGTTAACACTTTGACTGTAGGGTTAAGCCTTATTGTAGCTTTTGTCAGATTGGGGTCTTCAAGTGCTAAAACTATTTTCTATCCAGAGTTTGGGTTCATGGGGTCAGGTGGCCACCCTAGAGGTAGGCCACTGTGTTACACTGGGAGGAGGATGTAATTCTTAATGGGGATTTGGTGCCTTCTGGTTAAATGGTTACGGATAAAGATACTATGAGGTCAATACTTCTTACATGAGTAAGTAGCTTCAGAATTTTCCCGTTTGGAGCCACCATCTGAAGCGCCTGGTTCTGGTTGTGTCAGATACAGGCTTTTTGATCATGTGGACTTTGATGACCTGACGTCAATGAAGGTGTTTTTGTCTGAACTTAGGGTAGGAGGAAAGCTCTGCATGCTTATGTGGAGATTGAGGGCAGGGTCGGAGGAAACCTTTCTGTAGATGATCTGTTACCTGTGTCAGAGAACTAAGACTGGTTGGTTTACAGACATCAGCTATTTGTACAATTATATTAAGTTTTTCACAGTTACAAATGATGTGTTCCTCTTCTGAACTGCGTGCAGTTTATACTGGGATTTCATGCATCTGGACTGAGTCAGAATGCTGTGACTGCCCACTGGATTGATGTTTCATAATTACTGACTTGTACTTCAGAAAGCAGAAGAGGTTAGGTAGCAGGAGTGAGTTTATTTTGGCTTTTTTTTGTTTTTTGACTTGTAAGCTGTATTTTGTCTTTAGCTTTGAGATACAGGAATGAGGGTTCACTGTTGTGTTACAATAGAATGCTTGGCTTACTCAGGATTTGCAGCAGAAACCCTAGCGTTTTAAGTTCTTTCCACCTGAAAGATGACCCTTCAAGCCCTAACTGTGTGCACAGAACTCTTTTTTTGATTGTATGACTTCTAACTAATGTGACACAAAGCTTCTCTGGAAAATTCACTTAGAGTCCTTCTTTTCCAGGTCCTTACAGTGTCCAAGGCCAAAGAGTTAAGGTTTACCAACCAGAGGATGAAAATAGCTGGCTCTGTGGTGTTGTGAGCCATCAAGACCCAATAACTCGTCTTATGGAGGTGTCTGTGACTGAGGTAAAAACATGAAGCACTTCTTTGGTGTTTCTGAAATACCAGACTTCAACAGCTCCTGGAGAATGACAGCTTCACAAAACTTGCACTTGGGTTCTTTGTTATTTGTTTTAAAAGATGAGTAATTATCCATTTTGCTGCTTGCAGAATTATTTTTTTTCTGTTGTGGTGACTTTCCACAATAAATGATGATACACAGTCCACTGCTATACAAGAAGCTGTAAGAATCTCTTTAGAAATGAGCACTATATGAAGAAATACCAGAAGTGGCTTTCTGTGTGGGAGAGCGTGCTGATGTACAGAGAGCGAGCTATCTTCGGGCTCTGTTGTGCTGTGGTCTTCCTGTGCCTTCTGTCAACTTCTGTCTGGCAGCCTGTACAAGTGGTTTGAAACAAGTGTAGGATAGAAGATGAAATCTTAGTCTAAATAAAATTGATTGTTGTATTTTAGCTTAGGGTCTTTACTTTTGCCTTATTCCTATGAGTAAGCCTAGTAAGAAGATCTGTGCAGTGCTAGAGTTACCTGGTTTGTATTGTATGCTACTGTGTGGTGTGACAGGTAGTTGCTCCCAATGGCTTCGTTTTTCAGGGGCAGCTAGGAGCAAGTCTGTGGTGCTGTGTGTAAATTATTATAGCAGTAGCACTCTTCTCAGGTTTTTTTTGGGTCCCATGCCTGTGCCACCCACCCTCGTAGCCTTCTCCCTATGCAGTAAAATATATGTGCAAAATGAGTGCACTGGATATGTCCAGTAAGTCCTGTGTACACATGCAGTATTCCTGCGCTCTGACTATGAGATCTATTGCTGTCGGACAGGAGAAAAGTTTACCAGGTACCAGAAATGAGTATAGTACTTTGGAGAGGCATTGGAATTGTGGAGTATGTGCTTCCAGCAAATACATGACAGGAAGGACCCAACTTAATGCATGCCTACTGTGAAATAAAAAGGTAACCTCCAAGCACAGTTGCAGAGATTAGGTATTCATTGCTCCTTTTGGGGAGATGCTGATAAAGATAGTTAGCGTAAACCGTTGTGCTTCCAGTAGTCTTTGCTACATGTAGCAGAGCGTATGCGTAGAAGGCTAGAGCAATACTGAATAAAGTTTAAGAAGAGGTGTGTTTAATGCAATGAATGCATTAGAGATGCTCAGTAGAACAAATTTACAAGGAAAAAGTAGTAGGAATCAAATCTGCGAGGTGTTTCAATAGGGGAGGAGCAAAAGGATAGAAGGTAAACTGGAAGCCTGTATTATTACTAAGGAAGTGTGACAGAAATAAAAGGCAAACAGGAGAAGAGCTGCAAAATAACCCTGTGTTTAAACTCTTTTATCTTGATACCGTATATTCTGAATTAAAAACTAACCTCCTCTTTTTTTCCTCCTACCTCCTCAATATCAATCTGCATGAACATTAGACTGGTGAAGTAAAGTCGGTGGATCCTCGACTGATTCATGTGGTGATGGATAATACTTCTCCAAGTGAGGTACAGCAGCAGTTCGGGTCTTGTACATACAGTGTGAAACTTCATAAAAATTTAGATAGAAAACATGGAAGCAACTGAGAACTTGCCATGTTCACTGTGGGCTTTTGATAACATCATTGGAAAAGGAGAGTTTTAATCACCACTCTGAGATTCTTTAAAGGTTTCTTTAAACAATCTCTCTTTGTTCAGGCCTGTTTTGCTAATTTCAGCCATGCATCTTGGGGGGGCAATAATCACAGGATTTTTTAATAATCATGGCTCCATTTTAAAGGGTAGTGCTCTGATTAAAAATGTCTCTGTGCTCACTGCCTTTTTCTAATGGGATCACTCTGCTTCTAAACAGGCTGCTTTTTAAAATTACCATCTGGCTTCTCAGAAGCAGACTTGTGTGCTTGTGACAGGCATTTTATTGCTTCATTTGAGAGGTTCCATGATGACGTTTGAACCTCTGTTTTTAGCCTAGGCTAAGGGGCAAGCTATATCCTGTAGTTAAATACTGTAGGCTTTGGATAGTGGACAGAAAGTATGCACTTCAGAAGAACTATGGGGATTGGACTTGAGGAAAAGATTACTGTGCAAATAGCTTTCATATGGTAGCAAGAACTGTGGAGGATGGTCATGTTGCATGTTTCCCAAGATCTGCCATGGTGCGGTACGTGCTACAGCAAAGCAGCTCCGCTACAAATCTTATCGTGAAGATCCTGTTCTAGTGCAAAAAAGACAAGACTGCACTTATGCTTGTGTTCTGTGTTCACAGTATCTTTCCTTAGATGTCTTGATTAGTGATTAAATGTTCCTAAGCTTAAGAGCAGTGTAATGTATTCTGTTCTAATGGAAGAATATTCTTTGAATAGGTATCCTGATTGTTCTGTTTAGCGATTGCATGATGTTGTCTATTATAGGGAGGGGGCCTAAAAGCAGCTAAATCATCTAAAGGGAAAAAGAAGAAAGAAAGTCTGGAGGGAAAGGATGGACGGAGGAGGAAAAATGCTTCAGATTCTGGGTGTGATCCTGCAACAAAGAAGCTAAAGGAGAGGGGTGAGGTGGATAGCAATGGTAGTGATGGAGGTGAGGCAAGCAGAGGTCCTTGGAAAGGAGGCTCCAGTAGTGAAACAGGACTGGATCCAAGGGCCAAGCAGTTGCCTTCATTCATTCCGCAGATTAATCGCAATATTCGCTTTGCCACTTACACCAAAGAGAATGGCCGAACGCTAGTAGTCCAAGATGAGCCAGTTGGTGGTGACACACCATTGCCCTTCACTCCATTTTCATCTGTGGCTGGACAAGGTTTGCTAGTTGGATCTGGATGTAAAGAGACAGGAAAATCACTGGAACAGGTTGGCCAAGGCACAGTGACTTCTGCAACTGCAGTTACTACAGCTGCTTTGACGCCAACAACTGTGAGAATCTCTGATACCAGCTTGCCACCTATTACTGGGCAGGAGAAACTGAAAACAGGCCGATCACAAACCCAGGGAGAGGTGAGTAGCTCATGATCCAGAATATTCAAGACATACATACATACATATTTGCAACAGGTGTTCCGCAATGCATTCCTGTTACAAAGTGTGTCCATGGAATTGAGAAAACTACTTTTTCTCTGGTGAATCCCTTCTCTCCCAAAGGAAACCTGTTACCTGACCTAAGAAAGAACTCAAAATTAAGGTATTTGATGGCATTGTAAGAGACAACTTTTTAGCACTCTTACCATTATTCAATGTTTATCTGAGAAATGCAGCCTTCAAGTCACTTTAAGCACTGTTGTGTCATGTGGAAAATAACCTACTTAGTATCTCTTGCCTTTATCGAAATGAATATGCATGAGAATGTGCACCAAGTTGAATGTTTAAGTTACTTTAACAAAACAAAAGAAAGCCTCAAAACCAGAAAAACAATGAGACCACATTTAGAGGACCGTTTACAGGGGCCCAACTTGTCTGTTACAGCTGTGATATCTCTGTAGTAGAAGATGTGCCAGTCTCCTCATATACTATCTTCATTTGAAAGCAAAGAAATAGTTGAAACTTGTGGGATTGGTACAATTAGAATAAATTTTAATAAAGAACTCAGTCTGGGGAGCAGCTCAAAGACTTTTTAGTTATGTCTTTGTATTCAGGGGAAGAAGTGAGAAAGTAGAAGGGCAACACTGTTAAAACCAAAATTGGAGACTTTTAAAGTAACCAAATGAAGCCTTCATCAAAACAAAACCAAACCAAAACCTCACCTCAGTAAGTATAGCAAAAATTAAGTAACTCGTAGTCTTCTGTATAAGAAAAGTTAAGAGAAATGGAAAATACATTAGGGAGTCCAGGGTGATTGCCAGGGGGTTAAATGGATTACTTTTGTCCTTGTCTTTTGTATTAGCTAATGGAATGGGGGGGGGGGCAAGATGAGATGTTTACCTTGGGATAAGGATTCCTAGATGGTAAGGTGTAAAGGAGAAACAGAACTGTAGAAGACAGGAGTGTTACCTAATGACATTGTTATAATAGAATCTGCTCTCTTCCATCCCACCACCCCCTGCAAAAAAAAAAAAAAAAAGAGGGAAACAAGTTCAGAGTTGGGAGCAACTGCAGATTGTGCAGGTGAACAGTCAAAATTGTATCTGTCATCAGTGGCAGTAAGGAAGAACCTGAGTTGTACTGAGAAATTTTGGTACCACATCTTCCCTCCCTCTCTGCAACCCTAAATCATTTGGTTTACATCATTATTAAATCATCTGGCTTCAGAATTTGCAGGCAGATCACTAGCCCATTTCAAACTGTATTTTCCTCGAGGGAGGGAACCTGACAAAAATCAGTAAGAGTAATTGTAGATAGTTCACATGTGTTGTTGCTTTAGACTGTCCGCTTTATCTTAGTGATTTTTGTCCTTGGGATTACTTCATGAGCTTACACTTTTAAAAACTGTTATAACTCAGTTTGTGAAGATTACTTTGGTTCTAAAAAGAAATACCTGAAATTCAAATATCTGGAAGAACTGTCACGAGGGACATTAACAGGTTGTTAAAGTTGTTACAGCTGGAGGTTCATACTGAGGAACAAGCTAAACATTAGTTTGTGGTGTAGTAGGTGTGCAGTGACACCAGTTACCAGTAGGATGTGTTGCACAGAGGCTGTGATTGTATTTAACATGTCCTTGGAATAAAAGTGTATTAATCGTGAGTATTCCTTATGAGAAGGTTTCTACATGGAAACTCAAAGAAAAGGAAATAAAACCCATGAGTTAGTCGCAGAATATAATCAGTTACAGTAGGACTGTGAGAATTGGAAAATCTGAATAAGTATAAATTGAGAAGAGAGCAACTGAGTATTCCGTATCACAGTTATGGGTTTACTAGAAATCTAAAAACTTCCCAGTATTTGAAGATCATAAAAATTAAGCTCTTTGTGCCTAACCTCTACTGAGTAATCCCTGGAAGACAACACGTCATAGGCATCTATCTACCTGTTGGTAAATATGGCTTGCTGGGACCAGGAGCAGTTTGTTCACTAACTGCTTCTTTGTGTAATTAACTTTGCAAACTAAGTTAATTATTTCAAGGGTACTGGCTAAATAAGAGAAACTTATCAGGATGATTTTAGGTGAGGGTGAAAGATGAGAGATTACTGAAAAGCAGCTTCAATTAAAGTTCCCTTCTTGCTGATTTGAATGAAAACAACCAGCAGTTTAAATAACTTGCTTTTCTGTGAATTAGTTAACCTTGTCTTGTGTTTCACTTTTGTTCTAAAGCGTGCTCATTTTCTCCCTATGCCTTAGATATGTAGTGGACGCTCTTAGCTCATTAGTTTCAATAGCTTCAATAACTTCAATAGGTAGGAACAATTAGGCTAGCAGAATCCTTAAAGAAGTTTCTTCATTGTAAATAATTCTGCTGGAAGTTTCTATTCCAGGTGGATAACCAAAATGCTAATTGTACAATTAGATAAACCAAAGTATTGCTGAGTCAAACAAGAATCCTTTAAGAAGCTAATGCTTATTTTGTTTCAGAATTCCCAGAATTCGCTTTTGGCTTCTCCTGGATTTGGAGTCTCGCTCCCAAGCGCTTCCCAGTCCTTGGTATTTGGGGGTGGAAGGAGCCAATCAAATGGAGTGGTGACTACAGAAAGCAAGCCTTCTGGATTTCCTTTTGGCTGTAGTACTGGACAAGAAGCTCAGAAAGATTCTGATCTGTCCAAGAACTTGTTTTTCCAGTGCATGTCCCAGAATCTACCTTCCAGTAACTACTTTACGGTCATTTCGGAGAGCTTGACTGAAGACGCCTCTAGTCGGGACTCGTTCAAGCAGTGTACAGAGAGTGTGGGGGCTAGCGTCTGTAAAGGCAAAATTCTTTCAGCAGACACTAAACCAGGACCCCAGTCTGGTGGTTCTGTGGAGCGGAAGCTGCCTGTGGAATCTATGCCTACCCTTACTCCAGCCTTTTCACGAAGCGTGTTGAATACTCGTCCCCCAGATAGTCACGAAAACCTATTTTTACAGCCCCCAAAGCTATCGAGAGAAGAACCCTCAAACCCTTTCCTGGCATTTGCTGAGAAAGCAGAACTTAGTCCTTTCAGTGGCTTTGCATCTTCATCTCAGACAGGGGTTTCTATTCCCTCTGCACCTGTGGGTCATAAGGCCGCTTCTGGCTGGCCAGAATCACACACCTCTGCAGACTCCTCCCTAGCTAAGAAGAAAACCTTGTTTATAACAACTGACTCTTCAAAGATGATCTCCAGTACTCCTGGTCCAGCAGTTGCTGCTGGTGTTCAAAGCCCTTCCACTATCGGGAATGGCCGTTCCAGCTCACCGACCAGCAACTTGACACAGCCTATTGAGATGCCCACGCTTTCCTCCAGCCCAACAGAAGAAAAACCAGCTGTTGGGCCTGGGCAGCAGGACAATCCTCTTCTGAAAACCTTCTCTAATGTGTTTGGCAGACATCCACCTGGCTTCTTCTCTTTGCAGGCAGAGTTTCCACACGAGAACAAAGCCCCTTTTGAAGCTGTGAAAAGGTTCTCTCTGGATGAGCGGAGCTTGACATCCAAACAGGACTCGGACTCCAGTACCAATAGTGATATGTCAGATTTGAGTGATTCTGAAGACCAGTTGCAGGCCAAGGCTTGTATGAAGGGAATCCCTGACCACTTGATGGCAAAACTAGGCCCCAATGCAGAGCGCAATGCTGAATTGCTGCTGGGGAAAGGAAAAGGGAAGCAAGCCCCAAAGGGCCGGCCCCGCACAGCTCCCCTAAAAGGTGATGACATGAATGCAGGGTGTCTTGGAAGCACAAGGAGGTGGGATGCTGGGATATCTCCTGTGTGATGAACTATGTGAACTAACCACAGGTATAAACCTCATTTATGCTCAGCAGGCAGCACACAGGATGTTTACAAGGCTAAAGCTTAAGGCTTCTTGAATGTGAATGGACATGTTCACTTTGAGAAATGGTTAAGCATTTATTTGTCAGGACAAAAGAGTGGTATGCTGCAGACTTGAACAGTCTTACTGGTTTTGCATGCATATGATCATACAGGTTTCTGAAAGTATGGTTGGTTGGGCCAGTATCCTTTTGCTGGTGCAGTTATCTAACGGACTTTTACTTTGCCTCACCCAGTTGGCCAGTCTGTGCTGAAAGATATGAGTAAGGTGAGGAAGCTGAAGCAGTCAGGTGAGCCTTTTCTTCAGGATGGCTCTTGCATCAATGTGGCTCCACACCTGCACAAGTGCCGGGAGTGCCGTCTGGAGCGGTACCGCAAATTCAAGGAGCAAGAGCAAGATGACTCAACTGTGGCATGTCGCTTCTTCCATTTTCGGAGGTGCTCAAATCCTTCCTTCCTTCCTTCCTTCAAATGTAGTCTATGTGCAGGGCTTGTACCATGCCCGGGCACAAAGTAAATATGTTTTACTTATTTAATGTGCTTGGGTACAATAATGAAGATTTTGAGTGTTTTGCATTTCCCTGTATCACCTGAGCATGATTCCCTCACTGGGGTGGTAAGAGCTGCTGTTAGAAGATACACCTATATGGTACTAAGTGAGCCTCCAGGGCCAGCCTCAGGAAATTGAATTTGCTTTATTGGGCAGAATTTTACTGCTGGGTAGCAGTTTGTATGCAACAACTGTTGTCTCCCTCTTTCATGGAGAGTTCAGAACAGAAATAGAATTTTAATTCGGTCCACAAGTAACAAAGCATTGCCCGTATGAGGCTAATGTTTGACCAGGTTCTGTTGAGGACAGAACTGATTTTTAGGAGTAGAATACTGCCTGTATTTTCTCTTCGTCTTCTGTACCTGTCTGACAGTTCTTTACCTCTCATGCTTTTCTTCATCTTTCTTAACTGCTTATTCTAGCAAGTGCTAGGTGTCTTTTTCCAAAAAGATGTTTGTTCACTTTCTGGCATGTAAAGAGTGAAGTAAATTTTTTAGTGTGTGCCACCCATGCAGTAAGGATTATAGCTGCTTCTCTTCCCAAACTTGTTAAAAATTAATCTAGCTTTGAGGTTAAAGACAAGATTGGTTTCGCTTGAAAATGAAGTTCCCTTTAATATTGGCAGGAGACCTTCAGGGTTCTGTAACTTACGTTGTTACACCTTTTACCGGGCAAAGACAAGGAGGGTCAACAGCTACTGGTAGAACAGTTGTCTCTGTGGAAAGCAGTGGCAAGATTAGTAGGTACAATAAGGATTTTTATGTCTTGTAATGTGAACTGCTAGAACAGTTGCCAAGTGCTAGCGGCCCTAGCCAGAACTGAAATTTTGGTTTCCCAAAAAGAAATAACTTTCTCCCGAGTAGAATGAGAACCATGCACAATTTTACAAGCAGCATTATGCAGCAGCATGAATAAATTGAATTTTGTCGTTTCTATCAATAGTATAGAGAAAAGTGACTTACCAAACTATGGCCATTTCCTATACGTGGAATTTCCCACCAATGCTTGCTGGGCCCTGGGGATTCATTCTAGTGGGTTTTGCTGGTGTTGCCTTTGTGTACCTTATTCTCTGTTGTTTGGATTTGCATAATAATTGTACTGGCAGATTATACCACCTCGTTCAAGCCATCTTCTCCCTTTCTGGGTTAATATTCTGACATATATAGCATTATAAGTTAGTTAAAGGTGGTTGAGCAGCTTCTCGATTACTCCGTCCTGTTTTCTGCAGGCTGATATTTACCCGGAAAGGTATTCTGCGAGTAGAGGGTTTCTTGAACCCACAACAGAGTGACCCTGATGCCATGAGCCTGTGGATTCCTTCTTCCTCCCCTGCAGAGGGGATCGATCTGGAAACTTCCAAATACATCCTGGCCAATGTTGGGGACCAGTTCTGCCAGCTTGTTATGTCAGAGAAGGAGGCAATGATGATGGTGGAGCCACATCGTAAGCTGGGATTTTGACGTGTTTTTTGTCCATCTTCTCTGTGTAATGTGTGTACAATGCAGTGGAATAGAATTGAAAGTGTAATAAATTTTCTGGTTAAAATGGTTCTCTTTTTCTTCCAAAGAGAAGGTTATATTCACCTTTTTGAGGGTGTGTGTGTAATCGTGGGACCAGCATTTAGGATTTTTCTTTTGGATCAGGGCACCATTGCTAACCAGGAAGCTAACAGAAACTTTCCCAGACATCCTTAAATTATTTTTCAATAAATAAATGCAGGAATTGGCTGGCCCATGCTCCTAAGAAAATACAAGTAAGCCCAGAATGCTGATCACACTGACCAGCTGTGCTTTAATGAGCAGCTTTTCTTACATATTCCTATCCTGTTATGCTCTAGGGTCATCACATAAAAGCTCAGGGTTTTCTAGGGAGGGAACAGTACCTGCATTCACCCTGCAAGGACTCAGCTGAGCAACTGATTGCCAGTACAAGGGGAAGTAGGTTTAGAAAATATTTTCCAAAGATATCTAGTGCAGCCTATCACATGGGTGGTTCTGACTGTCTGATTTTTCCCTTTAGCTTCTGGAATGTACGAGGCCAGCCATTTGGAGAGGGCTTCTCCTTCCTCAGTGAATGTGTCAGTTTAGAATCTGCAGAGTTGACAGGCTTCCAATTAGTAAAATTAACTATGCATTCTTCATAGTTTTGTAAGTTCACATTATTTGTTCATGAAACCAGCAGAAGTTTTATATTTTTGCTCTAAGTTCCGTAAATGCTCCTTGAAATTCAGCTACTGCAGGTCTCTGTAAGGTGCTTCATTTCTTTGTAGGGTGTATGTTTTGGGACTTGACCTTACTTGCTCTTAGAAATGGGTGTTTTAGTAGTGTTGCAAGACTAGCAACTCAAAGAATGTGTCTCTGGATGTAAAAAGTATGTGTTTCTATACTCTGCCCTCAAGTCATGTTTCTGTGAATTGTTTCTTTATCAGTGTTGCTGTGATATTGTCAGATTAGGCAGAAGAAATGCAAAATATCAGAGCAGTAATTCCTACTGTTCCTTCTCTTTATAGAGAAAGTGGCATGGAAGCGAGCAGTACGTGGCGTGAGGGAAATGTGTGACGTATGTGAGACAACACTCTTCAACATTCACTGGGTTTGTCGCAAATGTGGTTTTGGGGTCTGCTTGGACTGTTACCGGCTGAGGAAGAACCGTCCACGCAGCGGTGGGTGCTCAGCTTTTTCCCCCCACTGTGGTCTGAACTGGCTGGCTTTCAGTGGGGATAGGTTCTGGGTAGTTGCTGACGATTTTATGGCAGAGTCAGTGAGTGTCTTTGGTGCTGCTGTTCCATTCTTCATTTCTTTAGATATTCGTGTTTTATCTATTTCATTAGAATTTGGTTATTAAAATAGCAACATCAGCAGGCATAGGCTGAGACTACGGTATAGTTCTGACTTTTCCTCAGAGGGTATAAAGGAAAAATTAAGTACTGTCTTAACAGATTGGAACCATCGCAAGATGAAGTAGTAAGCAGATATTGCAGAGAATTCCTTTCTGTAACAAGGAGTTAGACTGGAAAGTTTTTTTTGATTCCTTGGTGCAGGAGGGTTTACAATTCAGGGAAAAGCTCAGTAAGTTCAATTTGTAACAGAGAGGCGCACTCTTTACAAAAGTGAGTACCTGATAGCTTTTTTTGTGGTGGTTTGGTTTTTTTTGTATTGTGTTGACACCGTTTTGGTAGCGTGCACACTGGCAATGGACAATCAAGGGTAAGGCTATTAGTGACAGTTGCTTTGTTATATGGAGCAGATGTACAAAATACTGGATGTTAATAAGTGTGAGTGCTGCTGTCTATTCATTATGATAAAGGTGCCAGAGAGCACTAAATGAATTATAAAGTCACCTATTTTTATATCCCTGTTGTGGGTTAAACGCAGCAGGCAACTAAGCACCATGCAGCCACTTGCTCACTCCCATAGCACTGGGACTGGGAAAGAGGAAAGGAAGAATAAAAGCAGGAAACTTGTGAGTCAAGATAAAAATTGTTTAATAAGCAAAGGAGGAATAGAAAAAAAACCAAAACAAAGCAAGTGATGCAAAGGCAGTCCCTCACCACCTCCCGGGGCAGACCGTTGCCCAGCAGTTTCCCAAGCAAAAGATGTCTGGCCCACTCAAGCTCTGCCTCCCCTCTGTCTTTATTGCCAAGCGTGACATTGTATGGCATGGAACATCCCTTTGCTGAGTTTGGGGTCCGCTGCCTGGTGGTGTTCCATTCCAGCCTGTTGTGCACCCTCAGTTTGTTTGCTAGCTGGGCTGGGTGGAGTACAGAGGGAAACAGAAGACCTGGACACTGTGCAAACACTGTTAGCAATAGCTAAAACATTACTGTGTTATCAGCATGGTTTTGGTCATAAGTCTAAAATAGCACCGCATGAGCTGCTATGAATAAAACTAACTCCGTCCCAGCCAGACCCAGTATAATAGTGAAGCCTGTGAAATTGCTGACAGAATACACCAGAAGAGAGCATAACAGTCTTAAGATGTGGTTAACAAGGGTACAGCGGATATAGCTGAAAGTAAGTAGAATAGGGCTTCTTGTGTTGTGACTGTGTTTTATTAATCAAGTCTGAAATTCTAGAATGGACCAAAATGTAGAACCAAGGCATTACTTAAATACAATTGCATGCCTTGAGGCTTCGGAACTTTGAACTGTAGAAACAACCTACACAGATACTGGGTCTAAAGGACCCTGAAATGAAGTTTTATGTGCTCCTTCTCATATTCTCTCACACTCGCCCTTCCACCCCACCA